>NW_026870458.1:0-56822 GCF_963576545.1 Limanda limanda
AGGAGAAAGAGATATTCTTGAATAACTTTTTTTGTGAAGGTCGGAGAGACTTGGAAAGTGGTTGCATCTGGACTAATTTGGGTCCTGCGGATCGATTGGTACCATCCCCGAGCTTGTACGACCTTCGGAAGAGGTCGACCGACGAAATTCCCCCAAATCTGAGGAGATATTCTTGAATAACTTTTTTTGTGAAGGTCGGAGAGACTTGCAAGTAGGCTCTACCCCCACTAAATGGGGTTGCGCGCATCGATCGGTACCATCCTTGAGCTTCTCCGACTTTCGGAAGGGTTAGGGTTAGGGTTAGGGATGAAAGCACATAGGAGAAAGAGATATTCTTGAATAACTTTTTTTGTGAAGGTCGGAGAGACTTGGAAAGTGGTTGCATCTGGACTAATTTGGGTCCTGCAGATCGATTGGTACCATCCCCAAGCTTGTACGACCTTCGGAAGAGGTCGACCGACGAAATTCCCCCAAATCTGAGGAGATATTCTTGAATAACTTTTTTGTGAAGGTCGGAGAGACTTGCAAGTAGGCTCTACCCCCACTAAATGGGGTAGCGCGCATCGATCGGTACCATCCTTGAGCTTCTCCGACTTTCGGAAGGGTTAGGGTTAGGGTTAGGGATGAAAGCACATAGGAGAAAGAGATATTCTTGAATAACTTTTTTTGTGAAGGTCGGAGAGACTTGCAAGTAGGCTCTACCCCCACTAAATGGGGTAGCGCGCATCGATCGGTACCATCCTTGAGCTTCTCCGACTTTCGGAAGGGTTAGGGTTAGGGTTAGGGATGAAAGCACATAGGAGAAAGAGATATTCTTGAATAACTTTTTTTGTGAAGGTCGGAGAGACTTGCAAGTAGGCTCTACCCCCACTAAATGGGGTAGCGCGCATCGATCGGTACCATCTTTGAGCTTCTCCGACTTTCGGAAGGGTTAGGGTTAGGGTTAGGGATGAAAGCACATAGGAGAAAGAGATATTCTTGAATAACTTTTTTTGTGAAGGTCGGAGAGACTTGGAAAGTGGTTGCATCTGGACTAATTTGGGTCCTGCAGATCGATTGGTACCATCCCCGAGCTTGTACGACCTTCGGAAGAGGTCGACCGACGAAATTCCCCCAAATCTGAGGAGATATTCTTGAATAACTTTTTTTGTGAAGGTCGGAGAGACTTGCAAGTAGGCTCTACCCCCACTAAATGGGGTTGCGCGCATCGATCGGTACCATCCTTGAGCTTCTCCGACTTTCGGAAGGGTTAGGGTTAGGGTTAGGGATGAAAGCACATAGGAGAAAGAGATATTCTTGAATAACTTTTTTTGTGAAGGTCGGAGAGACTTGGAAAGTGGTTGCATCTGGACTAATTTGGGTCCTGCAGATCGATTGGTACCATCCCCAAGCTTGTACGACCTTCGGAAGAGGTCGACCGACGAAATTCCCCCAAATCTGAGGAGATATTCTTGAATAACTTTTTTTGTTGAAGGTCGGAGAGACTTGCAAGTAGGCTCTACCCCCACTAAATGGGGTAGCGCGCATCGATCGGTACCATCCTTGAGCTTCTCCGACTTTCGGAAGGGTTAGGGTTAGGGTTAGGGATGAAAGCACATAGGAGAAAGAGATATTCTTGAATAACTTTTTTTGTGAAGGTCGGAGAGACTTGCAAGTAGGCTCTACCCCCACTAAATGGGGTAGCGCGCATCGATCGGTACCATCCTTGAGCTTCTCCGACTTTCGGAAGGGTTAGGGTTAGGGTTAGGGATGAAAGCACATAGGAGAAAGAGATATTCTTGAATAACTTTTTTTGTGAAGGTCGGAGAGACTTGCAAGTAGGCTCTACCCCCACTAAATGGGGTAGCGCGCATCGATCGGTACCATCTTTGAGCTTCTCCGACTTTCGGAAGGGTTAGGGTTAGGGTTAGGGATGAAAGCACATAGGAGAAAGAGATATTCTTGAATAACTTTTTTTGTGAAGGTCGGAGAGACTTGGAAAGTGGTTGCATCTGGACTAATTTGGGTCCTGCGGATCGATTGGTACCATCCCCGAGCTTGTACGACCTTCGGAAGAGGTCGACCGACGAAATTCCCCCAAATCTGAGGAGATATTCTTGAATAACTTTTTTTGTGAAGGTCGGAGAGACTTGCAAGTAGGCTCTACCCCCACTAAATGGGGTAGCGCGCATCGATCGGTACCATCCTTGAGCTTCTCCGACTTTCGGAAGGGGTTAGGGTTAGGGTTAGGGATGAAAGCACATAGGAGAAAGAGATATTCTTGAATAACGTTTTTTGTGAAGGTCGGAGAGACTTGCAAGTAGGCTCTACCCCCACTAAATGGGGTAGCGCGCATCGATCGGTACCATCCTTGAGCTTCTCCGACTTTCGGAAGGGTTAGGGTTAGGGTTAGGGATGAAAGCACATAGGAGAAAGAGATATTCTTGAATAACTTTTTTTGTGAAGGTCGGAGAGACTTGGAAAGTGGTTGCATCTGGACTAATTTGGGTCCTGCGGATCGATTGGTACCATCCCCGAGCTTGTACGACCTTCGGAAGAGGTCGACCGACGAAATTCCCCCAAATCTGAGGAGATATTCTTGAATAACTTTTTTTGTGAAGGTCGGAGAGACTTGCAAGTAGGCTCTACCCCCACTAAATGGGGTAGCGCGCATCGATCGGTACCATCCTTGAGCTTCTCCGACTTTCGGAAGGGTTAGGGTTAGGGTTAGGGATGAAAGCACATAGGAGAAAGAGATATTCTTGAATAACTTTTTTTGTGAAGGTCGGAGAGACTTGCAAGTAGGCTCTACCCCCACTAAATGGGGTAGCGCGCATCGATCAGTACCATCCTTGAGCTTCTCCGACTTTCGGAAGGGTTAGGGTTAGGGATGAAAGCACATAGGAGAAAGAGATATTCTTGAATAACTTTTTTTGTGAAGGTCGGAGAGACTTGCAAGTAGGCTCTACCCCCCACTAAATGGGGTAGCGCGCATCGATCGGTACCATCCTTGAGCTTCTCCGACTTTCGGAAGGGTTAGGGTTAGGGTTAGGGATGAAAGCACATAGAAGAAAGAGATATTCTTGAATAACTTTTTTTGTGAAGGTCGGAGAGACTTGGAAAGTGGTTGCATCTGGACTAATTTGGGTCCTGCGGATCGATTGGTACCATCCCCCGAGCTTGTACGACCTTCGGAAGAGGTCGACCGACGAAATTCCCCCAAATCTGAGGAGATATTCTTGAATAACTTTTTTTGTGAAGGTTGGAGAGACTTGCAAGTAGGCTCTACCCCCACTAAATGGGGTTGCGCGCATCGATCGGTACCATCCTTGAGCTTCTCCGACTTTCGGAAGGGTTAGGGTTAGGGTTAGGGATGAAAGCACATAGGAGAAAGAGATATTCTTGAATAACTTTTTTTGTGAAGGTCGGAGAGACTTGCAAGTAGGCTCTACCCCCACTAAATGGGGTAGCGCGCATCGATCGGTACCATCCTTGAGCTTCTCCGACTTTCGGAAGGGTTAGGGTTAGGGTTAGGGATGAAAGCACATAGGAGAAAGAGATATTCTTGAATAACTTTTTTTGTGAAGGTCGGAGAGACTTGCAAGTAGGCTCTACCCCCACTAAATGGGGTAGCGCGCATCGATCAGTACCATCTTTGAGCTTCTCCGACTTTCGGAAGGGTTAGGGTTAGGGATGAAAGCACATAGGAGAAAGAGATATTCTTGAATAACTTTTTTTGTGAAGGTCGGAGAGACTTGGAAAGTGGTTGCATCTGGACTAATTTGGGTCCTGCGGATCGATTGGTACCATCCCCGAGCTTGTACGACCTTCGGAAGAGGTCGACCGACGAAATTCCCCCAAATCTGAGGAGATATTCTTGAATAACTTTTTTTGTGAAGGTCGGAGAGACTTGCAAGTAGGCTCTACCCCCACTAAATGGGGTAGCGCACATCGATCGGTACCATCCTTGAGCTTCTCCGACTTTCGGAAGGGTTAGGGTTAGGGTTAGGGATGAAAGCACATAGGAGAAAGAGATATTCTTGAATAACTTTTTTTGTGAAGGTCGGAGAGACTTGCAAGTAGGCTCTACCCCCACTAAATGGGGTAGCGCGCATCGATCGGTACCATCCTTGAGCTTCTCCGACTTTCGGAAGGGTTAGGGTTAGGGATGAAAGCACATAGGAGAAAGAGATATTCTTGAATAACTTTTTTTGTGAAGGTCGGAGAGACTTGGAAAGTGGTTGCATCTGGACTAATTTGGGTCCTGCGGATCGATTGGTACCATCCCCGAGCTTGTACGACCTTCGGAAGAGGTCGACCGACGAAATTCCCCCAAATCTGAGGAGATATTCTTGAATAACTTTTTTTGTGAAGGTCGGAGAGACTTGCAAGTAGGCTCTACCCCCACTAAATGGGGTTGCGCGCATCGATCGGTACCATCCTTGAGCTTCTCCGACTTTCGGAAGGGTTAGGGTTAGGGTTAGGGATGAAAGCACATAGGAGAAAGAGATATTCTTGAATAACTTTTTTTGTGAAGGTCGGAGAGACTTGGAAAGTGGTTGCATCTGGACTAATTTGGGTCCTGCAGATCGATTTGTACCATCCCCAAGCTTGTACGACCTTCGGAAGAGGTCGACCGACGAAATTCCCCCAAATCTGAGGAGATATTCTTGAATAACTTTTTTTGTGAAGGTCGGAGAGACTTGCAAGTAGGCTCTACCCCCACTAAATGGGGTAGCGCGCATCGATCCGTACCATCCTTGAGCTTCTCCGACTTTCGGAAGGGTTAGGGTTAGGGTTAGGGATGAAAGCACATAGGAGAAAGAGATATTCTTGAATAACTTTTTTTGTGAAGGTCGGAGAGACTTGCAAGTAGGCTCTACCCCCACTAAATGGGGTAGCGCGCATCGATCGGTACCATCCTTGAGCTTCTCCGACTTTCGGAAGGGTTAGGGTTAGGGTTAGGGATGAAAGCACATAGGAGAAAGAGATATTCTTGAATAACTTTTTTTGTGAAGGTCGGAGAGACTTGCAAGTAGGCTCTACCCCCACTAAATGGGGTAGCGCGCATCGATCGGTACCATCTTTGAGCTTCTCCGACTTTCGGAAGGGTTAGGGTTAGGGTTAGGGATGAAAGCACATAGGAGAAAGAGATATTCTTGAATAACTTTTTTTGTGAAGGTCGGAGAGACTTGGAAAGTGGTTGCATCTGGACTAATTTGGGTCCTGCGGATCGATTGGTACCATCCCCGAGCTTGTACGACCTTCGGAAGAGGTCGACCGACGAAATTCCCCCAAATCTGAGGAGATATTCTTGAATAACTTTTTTTGTGAAGGTCGGAGAGACTTGCAAGTAGGCTCTACCCCCACTAAATGGGGTTGCGCGCATCGATCGGTACCATCCTTGAGCTTCTCCGACTTTCGGAAGGGTTAGGGTTAGGGTTAGGGATGAAAGCACATAGGAGAAAGAGATATTCTTGAATAACTTTTTTTGTGAAGGTCGGAGAGACTTGGAAAGTGGTTGCATCTGGACTAATTTGGGTCCTGCAGATCGATTGGTACCATCCCCAAGCTTGTACGACCTTCGGAAGAGGTCGACCGACGAAATTCCCCCAAATCTGAGGAGATATTCTTGAATAACTTTTTTTGTGAAGGTCGGAGAGACTTGCAAGTAGGCTCTACCCCCACTAAATGGGGTAGCGCGCATCGATCGGTACCATCCTTGAGCTTCTCCGACTTTCGGAAGGGTTAGGGTTAGGGTTAGGGATGAAAGCACATAGGAGAAAGAGATATTCTTGAATAACTTTTTTTGTGAAGGTCGGAGAGACTTGCAAGTAGGCTCTACCCCCACTAAATGGGGTAGCGCGCATCGATCGGTACCATCCTTGAGCTTCTCCGACTTTCGGAAGGGTTAGGGTTAGGGATGAAAGCACATAGGAGAAAGAGATATTCTTGAATAACTTTTTTTGTGAAGGTCGGAGAGACTTGGAAAGTGGTTGCATCTGGACTAATTTGGGTCCTGCGGATCGATTGGTACCATCCCCGAGCTTGTACGACCTTCGGAAGAGGTCGACCGACGAAATTCCCCCAAATCTGAGGAGATATTCTTGAATAACTTTTTTTGTGAAGGTCGGAGAGACTTGCAAGTAGGCTCTACCCCCACTAAATGGGGTTGCGCGCATCGATCGGTACCATCCTTGAGCTTCTCCGACTTTCGGAAGGGTTAGGGTTAGGGTTAGGGATGAAAGCACATAGGAGAAAGAGATATTCTTGAATAACTTTTTTTGTGAAGGTCGGAGAGACTTGGAAAGTGGTTGCATCTGGACTAATTTGGGTCCTGCAGATCGATTGGTACCATCCCCAAGCTTGTACGACCTTCGGAAGAGGTCGACCGACGAAATTCCCCCAAATCTGAGGAGATATTCTTGAATAACTTTTTTTGTGAAGGTCGGAGAGACTTGCAAGTAGGCTCTACCCCCACTAAATGGGGTAGCGCGCATCGATCGGTACCATCCTTGAGCTTCTCCGACTTTCGGAAGGGTTAGGGTTAGGGTTAGGGATGAAAGCACATAGGAGAAAGAGATATTCTTGAATAACTTTTTTTGTGAAGGTCGGAGAGACTTGCAAGTAGGCTCTACCCCCACTAAATGGGGTAGCGCGCATCGATCGGTACCATCCTTGAGCTTCTCCGACTTTCGGAAGGGTTAGGGTTAGGGTTAGGGATGAAAGCACATAGGAGAAAGAGATATTCTTGAATAACTTTTTTTGTGAAAGTCGGAGAGACTTGCAAGTAGGCTCTACCCCCACTAAATGGGGTAGCGCGCATCGATCGGTACCATCTTTGAGCTTCTCCGACTTTCGGAAGGGTTAGGGTTAGGGATGAAAGCACATAGGAGAAAGAGATATTCTTGAATAACTTTTTTTGTGAAGGTCGGAGAGACTTGGAAAGTGGTTGCATCTGGACTAATTTGGGTCCTGCGGATCGATTGGTACCATCCCCGAGCTTGTACGACCTTCGGAAGAGGTCGACCGACGAAATTCCCCCAAATCTGAGGAGATATTCTTGAATAACTTTTTTTGTGAAGGTCGGAGAGACTTGCAAGTAGGCTCTACCCCCACTAAATGGGGTTGCGCGCATCGATCGGTACCATCCTTGAGCTTCTCCGACTTTCGGAAGGGTTAGGGTTAGGGTTAGGGATGAAAGCACATAGGAGAAAGAGATATTCTTGAATAACTTTTTTTGTGAAGGTCGGAGAGACTTGGAAAGTGGTTGCATCTGGACTAATTTTGGTCCTGCAGATCGATTGGTACCATCCCCAAGCTTGTACGACCTTCGGAAGAGGTCGACCGACGAAATTCCCCCAAATCTGAGGAGATATTCTTGAATAACTTTTTTTGTGAAGGTCGGAGAGACTTGCAAGTAGGCTCTACCCCCACTAAATGGGGTAGCGCGCATCGATCGGTACCATCCTTGAGCTTCTCCGACTTTCGGAAGGGTTAGGGTTAGGGTTAGGGATGAAAGCACATAGGAGAAAGAGATATTCTTGAATAACTTTTTTTGTGAAGGTCGGAGAGACTTGCAAGTAGGCTCTACCCCCACTAAATGGGGTAGCGCGCATCGATCGGTACCATCTTTGAGCTTCTCCGACTTTCGGAAGGGTTAGGGTTAGGGTTAGGGATGAAAGCACATAGGAGAAAGAGATATTCTTGAATAACTTTTTTTGTGAAGGTCGGAGAGACTTGGAAAGTGGTTGCATCTGGACTAATTTGGGTCCTGCGGATCGATTGGTACCATCCCCGAGCTTGTACGACCTTCGGAAGAGGTCGACCGACGAAATTCCCCCAAATCTGAGGAGATATTCTTGAATAACTTTTTTTGTGAAGGTCGGAGAGACTTGCAAGTAGGCTCTACCCCCACTAAATGGGGTAGCGCACATCGATCGGTACCATCCTTGAGCTTCTCCGACTTTCGGAAGGGTTAGGGTTAGGGTTAGGGATGAAAGCACATAGGAGAAAGAGATATTCTTGAATAACTTTTTTTGTGAAGGTCGGAGAGACTTGCAAGTAGGCTCTACCCCCACTAAATGGGGTAGCGCGCATCGATCGGTACCATCCTTGAGCTTCTCCGACTTTCGGAAGGGTTAGGGTTAGGGATGAAAGCACATAGGAGAAAGAGATATTCTTGAATAACTTTTTTTGTGAAGGTCGGAGAGACTTGCAAGTAGGCTCTACCCCCACTAAATGGGGTAGCGCGCATCGATCGGTACCATCCTTGAGCTTCTCCGACTTTCGGAAGGGTTAGGGTTAGGGATGAAAGCACATAGGAGAAAGAGATATTCTTGAATAACTTTTTTTGTGAAGGTCGGAGAGACTTGGAAAGTGGTTGCATCTGGACTAATTTGGGTCCTGCGGATCGATTGGTACCATCCCCGAGCTTGTACGACCTTCGGAAGAGGTCGACCGACGAAATTCCCCCAAATCTGAGGAGATATTCTTGAATAACTTTTTTTGTGAAGGTCGGAGAGACTTGCAAGTAGGCTCTACCCCCACTAAATGGGGTTGCGCGCATCGATCGGTACCATCCTTGAGCTTCTCCGACTTTCGGAAGGGTTAGGGTTAGGGTTAGGGATGAAAGCACATAGGAGAAAGAGATATTCTTGAATAACTTTTTTTGTGAAGGTCGGAGAGACTTGCAAGTAGGCTCTACCCCCACTAAATGGGGTAGCGCGCATCGATCGGTACCATCCTTGAGCTTCTCCGACTTTCGGAAGGGTTAGGGTTAGGGTTAGGGATGAAAGCACATAGGAGAAAGAGATATTCTTGAATAACTTTTTTTGTGAAGGTCGGAGAGACTTGCAAGTAGGCTCTACCCCCACTAAATGGGGTAGCGCGCATCGATCGGTACCATCTTTGAGCTTCTCCGACTTTCGGAAGGGTTAGGGTTAGGGTTAGGGATGAAAGCACATAGGAGAAAGAGATATTCTTGAATAACTTTTTTTGTGAAGGTCGGAGAGACTTGGAAAGTGGTTGCATCTGGACTAATTTGGGTCCTGCAGATCGATTGGTACCATCCCCGAGCTTGTACGACCTTCGGAAGAGGTCGACCGACGAAATTCCCCCAAATCTGAGGAGATATTCTTGAATAACTTTTTTTGTGAAGGTCGGAGAGACTTGCAAGTAGGCTCTACCCCCACTAAATGGGGTAGCGCACATCGATCGGTACCATCCTTGAGCTTCTCCGACTTTCGGAAGGGTTAGGGTTAGGGTTAGGGATGAAAGCACATAGGAGAAAGAGATATTCTTGAATAACTTTTTTTGTGAAGGTCGGAGAGACTTGCAAGTAGGCTCTACCCCCACTAAATGGGGTAGCGCGCATCGATCGGTACCATCCTTGAGCTTCTCCGACTTTCGGAAGGGTTAGGGTTAGGGATGAAAGCACATAGGAGAAAGAGATATTCTTGAATAACTTTTTTTGTGAAGGTCGGAGAGACTTGCAAGTAGGCTCTACCCCCACTAAATGGGGTAGCGCGCATCGATCGGTACCATCCTTGAGCTTCTCCGACTTTCGGAAGGGTTAGGGTTAGGGATGAAAGCACATAGGAGAAAGAGATATTCTTGAATAACTTTTTTTGTGAAGGTCGGAGAGACTTGGAAAGTGGTTGCATCTGGACTAATTTGGGTCCTGCGGATCGATTGGTACCATCCCCGAGCTTGTACGACCTTCGGAAGAGGTCGACCGACGAAATTCCCCCAAATCTGAGGAGATATTCTTGAATAACTTTTTTTGTGAAGGTCGGAGAGACTTGCAAGTAGGCTCTACCCCCACTAAATGGGGTTGCGCGCATCGATCGGTACCATCCTTGAGCTTCTCCGACTTTCGGAAGGGTTAGGGTTAGGGTTAGGGATGAAAGCACATAGGAGAAAGAGATATTCTTGAATAACTTTTTTTGTGAAGGTCGGAGAGACTTGCAAGTAGGCTCTACCCCCACTAAATGGGGTAGCGCGCATCGATCGGTACCATCCTTGAGCTTCTCCGACTTTCGGAAGGGTTAGGGTTAGGGTTAGGGATGAAAGCACATAGGAGAAAGAGATATTCTTGAATAACTTTTTTTGTGAAGGTCGGAGAGACTTGCAAGTAGGCTCTACCCCCACTAAATGGGGTAGCGCGCATCGATCGGTACCATCTTTGAGCTTCTCCGACTTTCGGAAGGGTTAGGGTTAGGGTTAGGGATGAAAGCACATAGGAGAAAGAGATATTCTTGAATAACTTTTTTTGTGAAGGTCGGAGAGACTTGGAAAGTGGTTGCATCTGGACTAATTTGGGTCCTGCGGATCGATTGGTACCATCCCCGAGCTTGTACGACCTTCGGAAGAGGTCGACCGACGAAATTCCCCCAAATCTGAGGAGATATTCTTGAATAACTTTTTTTGTGAAGGTCGGAGAGACTTGCAAGTAGGCTCTACCCCCACTAAATGGGGTTGCGCGCATCGATCGGTACCATCCTTGAGCTTCTCCGACTTTCGGAAGGGTTAGGGTTAGGGTTAGGGATGAAAGCACATAGGAGAAAGAGATATTCTTGAATAACTTTTTTTGTGAAGGTCGGAGAGACTTGGAAAGTGGTTGCATCTGGACTAATTTGGGTCCTGCAGATCGATTGGTACCATCCCCAAGCTTGTACGACCTTCGGAAGAGGTCGACCGACGAAATTCCCCCAAATCTGAGGAGATATTCTTGAATAACTTTTTTTGTGAAGGTCGGAGAGACTTGCAAGTAGGCTCTACCCCCACTAAATGGGGTAGCGCGCATCGATCGGTACCATCCTTGAGCTTCTCCGACTTTCGGAAGGGTTAGGGTTAGGGTTAGGGATGAAAGCACATAGGAGAAAGAGATATTCTTGAATAACTTTTTTTGTGAAGGTCGGAGAGACTTGCAAGTAGGCTCTACCCCCACTAAATGGGGTAGCGCGCATCGATCGGTACCATCCTTGAGCTTCTCCGACTTTCGGAAGGGTTAGGGTTAGGGTTAGGGATGAAAGCACATAGGAGAAAGAGATATTCTTGAATAACTTTTTTTGTGAAGGTCGGAGAGACTTGCAAGTAGGCTCTACCCCCACTAAATGGGGTAGCGCGCATCGATCGGTACCATCTTTGAGCTTCTCCGACTTTCGGAAGGGTTAGGGTTAGGGTTAGGGATGAAAGCACATAGGAGAAAGAGATATTCTTGAATAACTTTTTTTGTGAAGGTCGGAGAGACTTGGAAAGTGGTTGCATCTGGACTAATTTGGGTCCTGCGGATCGATTGGTACCATCCCCGAGCTTGTACGACCTTCGGAAGAGGTCGACCGACGAAATTCCCCCAAATCTGAGGAGATATTCTTGAATAACTTTTTTTGTGAAGGTCGGAGAGACTTGCAAGTAGGCTCTACCCCCACTAAATGGGGTAGCGCGCATCGATCGGTACCATCCTTGAGCTTCTCCGACTTTCGGAAGGGTTAGGGTTAGGGTTAGGGATGAAAGCACATAGGAGAAAGAGATATTCTTGAATAACGTTTTTTGTGAAGGTCGGAGAGACTTGCAAGTAGGCTCTACCCCCACTAAATGGGGTAGCGCGCATCGATCGGTACTATCCTTGAGCTTCTCCGACTTTCGGAAGGGTTAGGGTTAGGGTTAGGGATGAAAGCACATAGGAGAAAGAGATATTCTTGAATAACTTTTTTTGTGAAGGTCGGAGAGACTTGGAAAGTGGTTGCATCTGGACTAATTTGGGTCCTGCGGATCGATTGGTACCATCCCCGAGCTTGTACGACCTTCGGAAGAGGTCGACCGACGAAATTCCCCCAAATCTGAGGAGATATTCTTGAATAACTTTTTTTGTGAAGGTCGGAGAGACTTGCAAGTAGGCTCTACCCCCACTAAATGGGGTAGCGCGCATCGATCGGTACCATCCTTGAGCTTCTCCGACTTTCGGAAGGGTTAGGGTTAGGGTTAGGGATGAAAGCACATAGGAGAAAGAGATATTCTTGAATAACTTTTTTTGTGAAGGTCGGAGAGACTTGCAAGTAGGCTCTACCCCCACTAAATGGGGTAGCGCGCATCGATCAGTACCATCCTTGAGCTTCTCCGACTTTCGGAAGGGTTAGGGTTAGGGATGAAAGCACATAGGAGAAAGAGATATTCTTGAATAACTTTTTTTGTGAAGGTCGGAGAGACTTGCAAGTAGGCTCTACCCCCACTAAATGGGGTAGCGCGCATCGATCGGTACCATCCTTGAGCTTCTCCGACTTTCGGAAGGGTTAGGGTTAGGGTTAGGGATGAAAGCACATAGAAGAAAGAGATATTCTTGAATAACTTTTTTTGTGAAGGTCGGAGAGACTTGGAAAGTGGTTGCATCTGGACTAATTTGGGTCCTGCGGATCGATTGGTACCATCCCCGAGCTTGTACGACCTTCGGAAGAGGTCGACCGACGAAATTCCCCCAAATCTGAGGAGATATTCTTGAATAACTTTTTTTGTGAAGGTTGGAGAGACTTGCAAGTAGGCTCTACCCCCACTAAATGGGGTTGCGCGCATCGATCGGTACCATCCTTGAGCTTCTCCGACTTTCGGAAGGGTTAGGGTTAGGGTTAGGGATGAAAGCACATAGGAGAAAGAGATATTCTTGAATAACTTTTTTTGTGAAGGTCGGAGAGACTTGCAAGTAGGCTCTACCCCCACTAAATGGGGTAGCGCGCATCGATCGGTACCATCCTTGAGCTTCTCCGACTTTCGGAAGGGTTAGGGTTAGGGATGAAAGCACATAGGAGAAAGAGATATTCTTGAATAACTTTTTTTGTGAAGGTCGGAGAGACTTGGAAAGTGGTTGCATCTGGACTAATTTGGGTCCTGCGGATCGATTGGTACCATCCCCGAGCTTGTACGACCTTCGGAAGAGGTCGACCGACGAAATTCCCCCAAATCTGAGGAGATATTCTTGAATAACTTTTTTTGTGAAGGTCGGAGAGACTTGCAAGTAGGCTCTACCCCCACTAAATGGGGTTGCGCGCATCGATCGGTACCATCCTTGAGCTTCTCCGACTTTCGGAAGGGTTAGGGTTAGGGTTAGGGATGAAAGCACATAGGAGAAAGAGATATTCTTGAATAACTTTTTTTGTGAAGGTCGGAGAGACTTGGAAAGTGGTTGCATCTGGACTAATTTGGGTCCTGCGGATCGATTGGTACCATCCCCGAGCTTGTACGACCTTCGGAAGAGGTCGACCGACGAAATTCCCCCAAATCTGAGGAGATATTCTTGAATAACTTTTTTTGTGAAGGTCGGAGAGACTTGCAAGTAGGCTCTACCCCCACTAAATGGGGTAGCGCGCATCGATCGGTACCATCCTTGAGCTTCTCCGACTTTCGGAAGGGTTAGGGTTAGGGTTAGGGATGAAAGCACATAGGAGAAAGAGATATTCTTGAATAACTTTTTTTGTGAAGGTCGGAGAGACTTGCAAGTAGGCTCTACCCCCACTAAATGGGGTAGCGCGCATCGATCGGTACCATCCTTGAGCTTCTCCGACTTTCGGAAGGGTTAGGGTTAGGGTTAGGGATGAAAGCACATAGGAGAAAGAGATATTCTTGAATAACTTTTTTTGTGAAGGTCGGAGAGACTTGCAAGTAGGCTCTACCCCCACTAAATGGGGTAACGCGCATCGATCGGTACCATCCTTGAGCTTCTCCGACTTTCGGAAGGGTTAGGGTTAGGGATGAAAGCACATAGGAGAAAGAGATATTCTTGAATAACTTTTTTTGTGAAGGTCGGAGAGACTTGGAAAGTGGTTGCATCTGTACTAATTTGGGTCCTGCGGATCGATTGGTACCATCCCCGAGCTTGTACGACCTTCGGAAGAGGTCGACCGACGAAATTCCCCCAAATCTGAGGAGATATTCTTGAATAACTTTTTTTGTGAAGGTCGGAGAGACTTGCAAGTAGGCTCTACCCCCACTAAATGGGGTAGCGCGCATCGATCGGTACCATCCTTGAGCTTCTCCGACTTTCGGAAGGGTTAGGGTTAGGGTTAGGGATGAAAGCACATAGGAGAAAGAGATATTCTTGAATAACGTTTTTTGTGAAGGTCGGAGAGACTTGCAAGTAGGCTCTACCCCCACTAAATGGGGTAGCGCGCATCGATCGGTACCATCCTTGAGCTTCTCCGACTTTCGGAAGGGTTAGGGTTAGGGATGAAAGCACATAGGAGAAAGAGATATTCTTGAATAACTTTTTTTGTGAAGGTCGGAGAGACTTGGAAAGTGGTTGCATCTGGACTAATTTGGGTCCTGCGGATCGATTGGTACCATCCCCGAGCTTGTACGACCTTCGGAAGAGGTCGACCGACGAAATTCCCCCAAATCTGAGGAGATATTCTTGAATAACTTTTTTTGTGAAGGTCGGAGAGACTTGCAAGTAGGCTCTACCCCCACTAAATGGGGTAGCGCGCATCGATCGGTACCATCCTTGAGCTTCTCCGACTTTCGGAAGGGTTAGGGTTAGGGTTAGGGATGAAAGCACATAGGAGAAAGAGATATTCTTGAATAACGTTTTTTGTGAAGGTCGGAGAGACTTGCAAGTAGGCTCTACCCCCACTAAATGGGGTAGCGCGCATCGATCGGTACCATCCTTGAGCTTCTCCGACTTTCGGAAGGGTTAGGGTTAGGGTTAGGGATGAAAGCACATAGGAGAAAGAGATATTCTTGAATAACTTTTTTTGTGAAGGTCGGAGAGACTTGGAAAGTGGTTGCATCTGGACTAATTTGGGTCCTGCGGATCGATTGGTACCATCCCCGAGCTTGTACGACCTTCGGAAGAGGTCGACCGACGAAATTCCCCCAAATCTGAGGAGATATTCTTGAATAACTTTTTTTGTGAAGGTCGGAGAGACTTGCAAGTAGGCTCTACCCCCACTAAATGGGGTAGCGCGCATCGATCGGTACCATCTTTGAGCTTCTCCGACTTTCGGAAGGGTTAGGGTTAGGGTTAGGGATGAAAGCACATAGGAGAAAGAGATATTCTTGAATAACTTTTTTTGTGAAGGTCGGAGAGACTTGGAAAGTGGTTGCATCTGGACTAATTTGGGTCCTGCGGATCGATTGGTACCATCCCCGAGCTTGTACGACCTTCGGAAGAGGTCGACCGACGAAATTCCCCCAAATCTGAGGAGATATTCTTGAATAACTTTTTTTGTGAAGGTCGGAGAGACTTGCAAGTAGGCTCTACCCCCACTAAATGGGGTAGCGCGCATCGATCGGTACCATCCTTGAGCTTCTCCGACTTTCGGAAGGGTTAGGGTTAGGGTTAGGGATGAAAGCACATAGGAGAAAGAGATATTCTTGAATAACTTTTTTTGTGAAGGTCGGAGAGACTTGCAAGTAGGCTCTACCCCCACTAAATGGGGTAGCGCGCATCGATCGGTACCATCCTTGAGCTTCTCCGACTTTCGGAAGGGTTAGGGTTAGGGTTAGGGATGAAAGCACATAGGAGAAAGAGATATTCTTGAATAACTTTTTTTGTGAAGGTCGGAGAGACTTGCAAGTAGGCTCTACCCCCACTAAATGGGGTAGCGCGCATCGATCGGTACCATCCTTGAGCTTCTCCGACTTTCGAAAGGGTTAGGGTTAGGGATGAAAGCACATAGGAGAAAGAGATATTCTTGAATAACTTTTTTTGTGAAGGTCGGAGAGACTTGGAAAGTGGTTGCATCTGGACTATTTTGGGTCCTGCAGATCGATTGGTACCATCCCCGAGCTTGTACGACCTTCGGAAGAGGTCGACCGACGAAATTCCCCCAAATCTGTGGAGATATTCTTGAATAACTTTTTTTGTGAAGGTCGGAGAGACTTGCAAGTAGGCTCTACCCCCACTAAATGGGGTTGCGCGCATCGATCTGTACCATCCTTGAGCTTCTCCGACTTTCGGAAGGGTTAGGGTTAGGGTTAGGGATGAAAGCACATTGGAGAAAGAGATATTCTTGAATAACTTTTTTTGTGAAGGTCGGAGAGACTTGGAAAGTGGTTGCATCTGGACTAATTTGGGTCCTGCGGATCGATTGGTACCATCCCCGAGCTTGTACGACCTTCGGAAGAGGTCGACCGACGAAATTCCCCCAAATCTGAGGAGATATTCTTGAATAACTTTTTTTGTGAAGGTCGGAGAGACATGCAAGTAGGCTCTACCCCCACTAAATGGGGTTGCGCGCATCGATCGGTACCATCCTTGAGCTTCTCCGACTTTCGGAAGGGTTAGGGTTAGGGTTAGGGATGAAAGCACATAGGAGAAAGAGATATTCTTGAATAACTTTTTTTGTGAAGGTCGGAGAGACTTGCAAGTAGGCTCTACCCCCACTAAATGGGGTAGCGCGCATCGATCGGTACTATCCTTGAGCTTCTCCGACTTTCGGAAGGGTTAGGGTTAGGGATGAAAGCACATAGGAGAAAGAGATATTCTTGAATAACTTTTTTTGTGAAGGTCGGAGAGACTTGGAAAGTGGTTGCATCTGGACTAATTTGGGTCCTGCGGATCGATTGGTACCATCCCCGAGCTTGTACGACCTTCGGAAGAGGTCGACCGACGAAATTCCCCCAAATCTGAGGAGATATTCTTGAATAACTTTTTTTGTGAAGGTCGGAGAGACTTGCAAGTAGGCTCTACCCCCACTAAATGGGGTTGCGCGCATCGATCGGTACCATCCTTGAGCTTCTCCGACTTTCGGAAGGGTTAGGGTTAGGGTTAGGGATGAAAGCACATAGGAGAAAGAGATATTCTTGAATAACTTTTTTTGTGAAGGTCGGAGAGACTTGGAAAGTGGTTGCATCTGGACTAATTTGGGTCCTGCAGATCGATTGGTACCATCCCCAAGCTTGTACGACCTTCGGAAGAGGTCGACCGACGAAATTCCCCCAAATCTGAGGAGATATTCTTGAATAACTTTTTTTGTGAAGGTCGGAGAGACTTGCAAGTAGGCTCTACCCCCACTAAATGGGGTAGCGCGCATCGATCGGTACCATCCTTGAGCTTCTCCGACTTTCGGAAGGGTTAGGGTTAGGGTTAGGGATGAAAGCACATAGGAGAAAGAGATATTCTTGAATAACTTTTTTTGTGAAGGTCGGAGAGACTTGGAAAGTGGTTGCATCTGGACTAATTTGGGTCCTGCGGATCGATTGGTACCATCCCCGAGCTTGTACGACCTTCGGAAGAGGTCGACCGACGAAATTCCCCCAAATCTGAGGAGATATTCTTGAATAACTTTTTTTGTGAAGGTCGGAGAGACTTGCAAGTAGGCTCTACCCCCACTAAATGGGGTAGCGCGCATCGATCGGTACCATCCTTGAGCTTCTCCGACTTTCGGAAGGGTTAGGGTTAGGGTTAGGGATGAAAGCACATAGGAGAAAGAGATATTCTTGAATAACGTTTTTTGTGAAGGTCGGAGAGACTTGCAAGTAGGCTCTACCCCCACTAAATGGGGTAGCGCGCATCGATCGGTACCATCCTTGAGCTTCTCCGACTTTCGGAAGGGTTAGGGTTAGGGATGAAAGCACATAGGAGAAAGAGATATTCTTGAATAACTTTTTTTGTGAAGGTCGGAGAGACTTGGAAAGTGGTTGCATCTGGACTAATTTGGGTCCTGCGGATCGATTGGTACCATCCCCGAGCTTGTACGACCTTCGGAAGAGGTCGACCGACGAAATTCCCCCAAATCTGAGGAGATATTCTTGAATAACTTTTTTTGTGAAGGTCGGAGAGACTTGCAAGTAGGCTCTACCCCCACTAAATGGGGTAGCGCGCATCGATCGGTACCATCCTTGAGCTTCTCCGACTTTCGGAAGGGTTAGGGTTAGGGTTAGGGATGAAAGCACATAGGAGAAAGAGATATTCTTGAATAACGTTTTTTGTGAAGGTCGGAGAGACTTGCAAGTAGGCTCTACCCCCACTAAATGGGGTAGCGCGCATCGATCGGTACCATCCTTGAGCTTCTCCGACTTTCGGAAGGGTTAGGGTTAGGGTTAGGGATGAAAGCACATAGGAGAAAGAGATATTCTTGAATAACTTTTTTTGTGAAGGTCGGAGAGACTTGGAAAGTGGTTGCATCTGGACTAATTTGGGTCCTGCGGATCGATTGGTACCATCCCCGAGCTTGTACGACCTTCGGAAGAGGTCGACCGACGAAATTCCCCCAAATCTGAGGAGATATTCTTGAATAACTTTTTTTGTGAAGGTCGGAGAGACTTGCAAGTAGGCTCTACCCCCACTAAATGGGGTAGCGCGCATCGATCGGTACCATCTTTGAGCTTCTCCGACTTTCGGAAGGGTTAGGGTTAGGGTTAGGGATGAAAGCACATAGGAGAAAGAGATATTCTTGAATAACTTTTTTTGTGAAGGTCGGAGAGACTTGGAAAGTGGTTGCATCTGGACTAATTTGGGTCCTGCGGATCGATTGGTACCATCCCCGAGCTTGTACGACCTTCGGAAGAGGTCGACCGACGAAATTCCCCCAAATCTGAGGAGATATTCTTGAATAACTTTTTTTGTGAAGGTCGGAGAGACTTGCAAGTAGGCTCTACCCCCACTAAATGGGGTAGCGCGCATCGATCGGTACCATCCTTGAGCTTCTCCGACTTTCGGAAGGGTTAGGGTTAGGGTTAGGGATGAAAGCACATAGGAGAAAGAGATATTCTTGAATAACTTTTTTTGTGAAGGTCGGAGAGACTTGCAAGTAGGCTCTACCCCCACTAAATGGGGTAGCGCGCATCGATCGGTACCATCCTTGAGCTTCTCCGACTTTCGGAAGGGTTAGGGTTAGGGTTAGGGATGAAAGCACATAGGAGAAAGAGATATTCTTGAATAACTTTTTTTGTGAAGGTCGGAGAGACTTGCAAGTAGGCTCTACCCCCACTAAATGGGGTAGCGCGCATCGATCGGTACCATCCTTGAGCTTCTCCGACTTTCGAAAGGGTTAGGGTTAGGGATGAAAGCACATAGGAGAAAGAGATATTCTTGAATAACTTTTTTTGTGAAGGTCGGAGAGACTTGGAAAGTGGTTGCATCTGGACTAATTTGGGTCCTGCAGATCGATTGGTACCATCCCCGAGCTTGTACGACCTTCGGAAGAGGTCGACCGACGAAATTCCCCCAAATCTGTGGAGATATTCTTGAATAACTTTTTTTGTGAAGGTCGGAGAGACTTGCAAGTAGGCTCTACCCCCACTAAATGGGGTTGCGCGCATCGATCGGTACCATCCTTGAGCTTCTCCGACTTTCGGAAGGGTTAGGGTTAGGGTTAGGGATGAAAGCACATAGGAGAAAGAGATATTCTTGAATAACTTTTTTTGTGAAGGTCGGAGAGACTTGGAAAGTGGTTGCATCTGGACTAATTTGGGTCCTGCGGATCGATTGGTACCATCCCCGAGCTTGTACGACCTTCGGAAGAGGTCGACCGACGAAATTCCCCCAAATCTGAGGAGATATTCTTGAATAACTTTTTTTGTGAAGGTCGGAGAGACATGCAAGTAGGCTCTACCCCCACTAAATGGGGTTGCGCGCATCGATCGGTACCATCCTTGAGCTTCTCCGACTTTCGGAAGGGTTAGGGTTAGGGTTAGGGATGAAAGCACATAGGAGAAAGAGATATTCTTGAATAACTTTTTTTGTGAAGGTCGGAGAGACTTGCAAGTAGGCTCTACCCCCACTAAATGGGGTAGCGCGCATCGATCGGTACTATCCTTGAGCTTCTCCGACTTTCGGAAGGGTTAGGGTTAGGGATGAAAGCACATAGGAGAAAGAGATATTCTTGAATAACTTTTTTTGTGAAGGTCGGAGAGACTTGGAAAGTGGTTGCATCTGGACTAATTTGGGTCCTGCGGATCGATTGGTACCATCCCCGAGCTTGTACGACCTTCGGAAGAGGTCGACCGACGAAATTCCCCCAAATCTGAGGAGATATTCTTGAATAACTTTTTTTGTGAAGGTCGGAGAGACTTGCAAGTAGGCTCTACCCCCACTAAATGGGGTTGCGCGCATCGATCGGTACCATCCTTGAGCTTCTCCGACTTTCGGAAGGGTTAGGGTTAGGGTTAGGGATGAAAGCACATAGGAGAAAGAGATATTCTTGAATAACTTTTTTTGTGAAGGTCGGAGAGACTTGGAAAGTGGTTGCATCTGGACTAATTTGGGTCCTGCAGATCGATTGGTACCATCCCCAAGCTTGTACGACCTTCGGAAGAGGTCGACCGACGAAATTCCCCCAAATCTGAGGAGATATTCTTGAATAACTTTTTTTGTGAAGGTCGGAGAGACTTGCAAGTAGGCTCTACCCCCACTAAATGGGGTAGCGCGCATCGATCGGTACCATCCTTGAGCTTCTCCGACTTTCGGAAGGGTTAGGGTTAGGGTTAGGGATGAAAGCACATAGGAGAAAGAGATATTCTTGAATAACTTTTTTTGTGAAGGTCGGAGAGACTTGGAAAGTGGTTGCATCTGGACTAATTTGGGTCCTGCGGATCGATTGGTACCATCCCCGAGCTTGTACGACCTTCGGAAGAGGTCGACCGACGAAATTCCCCCAAATCTGAGGAGATATTCTTGAATAACTTTTTTTGTGAAGGTCGGAGAGACTTGCAAGTAGGCTCTACCCCCACTAAATGGGGTAGCGCGCATCGATCGGTACCATCCTTGAGCTTCTCCGACTTTCGGAAGGGTTAGGGTTAGGGTTAGGGATGAAAGCACATAGGAGAAAGAGATATTCTTGAATAACTTTTTTTGTGAAGGTCGGAGAGACTTGCAAGTAGGCTCTACCCCCACTAAATGGGGTAGCGCGCATCGATCGGTACCATCCTTGAGCTTCTCCGACTTTCGGAAGGGTTAGGGTTAGGGTTAGGGATGAAAGCACATAGGAGAAAGAGATATTCTTGAATAACTTTTTTTGTGAAGGTCGGAGAGACTTGCAAGTAGGCTCTACCCCCACTAAATGGGGTAACGCGCATCGATCGGTACCATCCTTGAGCTTCTCCGACTTTCGGAAGGGTTAGGGTTAGGGATGAAAGCACATAGGAGAAAGAGATATTCTTGAATAACTTTTTTTGTGAAGGTCGGAGAGACTTGGAAAGTGGTTGCATCTGGACTAAATTGGGTCCTGCGGATCGATTGGTACCATCCCCGAGCTTGTACGACCTTTGGAAGAGGTCGACCGACGAAATTCCCCCAAATCTGAGGAGATATTCTTGAATAACTTTTTTTGTGAAGGTCGGAGAGACTTGCAAGTAGGCTCTACCCCCACTAAATGGGGTAGCGCGCATCGATCGGTACCATCCTTGAGCTTCTCCGACTTTCGGAAGGGTTAGGGTTAGGGTTAGGGATGAAAGCACATAGGAGAAAGAGATATTCTTGAATAACGTTTTTTGTGAAGGTCGGAGAGACTTGCAAGTAGGCTCTACCCCCACTAAATGGGGTAGCGCGCATCGATCGGTACCATCCTTGAGCTTCTCCGACTTTCGGAAGGGTTAGGGTTAGGGATGAAAGCACATAGGAGAAAGAGATATTCTTGAATAACTTTTTTTGTGAAGGTCGGAGAGACTTGGAAAGTGGTTGCATCTGGACTAATTTGGGTCCTGCGGATCGATTGGTACCATCCCCGAGCTTGTACGACCTTCGGAAGAGGTCGACCGACGAAATTCCCCCAAATCTGAGGAGATATTCTTGAATAACTTTTTTTGTGAAGGTCGGAGAGACTTGCAAGTAGGCTCTACCCCCACTAAATGGGGTAGCGCGCATCGATCGGTACCATCCTTGAGCTTCTCCGACTTTCGGAAGGGTTAGGGTTAGGGTTAGGGATGAAAGCACATAGGAGAAAGAGATATTCTTGAATAACGTTTTTTGTGAAGGTCGGAGAGACTTGCAAGTAGGCTCTACCCCCACTAAATGGGGTAGCGCGCATCGATCGGTACCATCCTTGAGCTTCTCCGACTTTCGGAAGGGTTAGGGTTAGGGTTAGGGATGAAAGCACATAGGAGAAAGAGATATTCTTGAATAACTTTTTTTGTGAAGGTCGGAGAGACTTGGAAAGTGGTTGCATCTGGACTAATTTGGGTCCTGCGGATCGATTGGTACCATCCCCGAGCTTGTACGACCTTCGGAAGAGGTCGACCGACGAAATTCCCCCAAATCTGAGGAGATATTCTTGAATAACTTTTTTTGTGAAGGTCGGAGAGACTTGCAAGTAGGCTCTACCCCCACTAAATGGGGTAGCGCGCATCGATCGGTACCATCTTTGAGCTTCTCCGACTTTCGGAAGGGTTAGGGTTAGGGTTAGGGATGAAAGCACATAGGAGAAAGAGATATTCTTGAATAACTTTTTTTGTGAAGGTCGGAGAGACTTGGAAAGTGGTTGCATCTGGACTAATTTGGGTCCTGCGGATCGATTGGTACCATCCCCGAGCTTGTACGACCTTCGGAAGAGGTCGACCGACGAAATTCCCCCAAATCTGAGGAGATATTCTTGAATAACTTTTTTTGTGAAGGTCGGAGAGACTTGCAAGTAGGCTCTACCCCCACTAAATGGGGTAGCGCGCATCGATCGGTACCATCCTTGAGCTTCTCCGACTTTCGGAAGGGTTAGGGTTAGGGTTAGGGATGAAAGCACATAGGAGAAAGAGATATTCTTGAATAACTTTTTTTGTGAAGGTCGGAGAGACTTGGAAAGTGGTTGCATCTGGACTAATTTGGGTCCTGCAGATCGATTGGTACCATCCCCAAGCTTGTACGACCTTCGGAAGAGGTCGACCGACGAAATTCCCCCAAATCTGAGGAGATATTCTTGAATAACTTTTTTTGTGAAGGTCGGAGAGACTTGCAAGTAGGCTCTACCCCCACTAAATGGGGTAGCGCGCATCGATCGGTACCATCCTTGAGCTTCTCCGACTTTCGGAAGGGTTAGGGTTAGGGTTAGGGATGAAAGCACATAGGAGAAAGAGATATTCTTGAATAACTTTTTTTGTGAAGGTCGGAGAGACTTGCAAGTAGGCTCTACCCCCACTAAATGGGGTAGCGCGCATCGATCGGTACCATCCTTGAGCTTCTCCGACTTTCGGAAGGGTTAGGGTTAGGGTTAGGGATGAAAGCACATAGGAGAAAGAGATATTCTTGAATAACTTTTTTTGTGAAGGTCGGAGAGACTTGCAAGTAGGCTCTACCCCCACTAAATGGGGTAACGCGCATCGATCGGTACCATCCTTGAGCTTCTCCGACTTTCGGAAGGGTTAGGGTTAGGGATGAAAGCACATAGGAGAAAGAGATATTCTTGAATAACTTTTTTTGTGAAGGTCGGAGAGACTTGGAAAGTGGTTGCATCTGGACTAAATTGGGTCCTGCGGATCGATTGGTACCATCCCCGAGCTTGTACGACCTTTGGAAGAGGTCGACCGACGAAATTCCCCCAAATCTGAGGAGATATTCTTGAATAACTTTTTTTGTGAAGGTCGGAGAGACTTGCAAGTAGGCTCTACCCCCACTAAATGGGGTAGCGCGCATCGATCGGTACCATCCTTGAGCTTCTCCGACTTTCGGAAGGGTTAGGGTTAGGGTTAGGGATGAAAGCACATAGGAGAAAGAGATATTCTTGAATAACGTTTTTTGTGAAGGTCGGAGAGACTTGCAAGTAGGCTCTACCCCCACTAAATGGGGTAGCGCGCATCGATCGGTACCATCCTTGAGCTTCTCCGACTTTCGGAAGGGTTAGGGTTAGGGATGAAAGCACATAGGAGAAAGAGATATTCTTGAATAACTTTTTTTGTGAAGGTCGGAGAGACTTGGAAAGTGGTTGCATCTGGACTAATTTGGGTCCTGCGGATCGATTGGTACCATCCCCGAGCTTGTACGACCTTCGGAAGAGGTCGACCGACGAAATTCCCCCAAATCTGAGGAGATATTCTTGAATAACTTTTTTTGTGAAGGTCGGAGAGACTTGCAAGTAGGCTCTACCCCCACTAAATGGGGTAGCGCGCATCGATCGGTACCATCCTTGAGCTTCTCCGACTTTCGGAAGGGTTAGGGTTAGGGTTAGGGATGAAAGCACATAGGAGAAAGAGATATTCTTGAATAACGTTTTTTGTGAAGGTCGGAGAGACTTGCAAGTAGGCTCTACCCCCACTAAATGGGGTAGCGCGCATCGATCGGTACCATCCTTGAGCTTCTCCGACTTTCGGAAGGGTTAGGGTTAGGGTTAGGGATGAAAGCACATAGGAGAAAGAGATATTCTTGAATAACTTTTTTTGTGAAGGTCGGAGAGACTTGGAAAGTGGTTGCATCTGGACTAATTTGGGTCCTGCAGATCGATTGGTACCATCCCCAAGCTTGTACGACCTTCGGAAGAGGTCGACCGACGAAATTCCCCCAAATCTGAGGAGATATTCTTGAATAACTTTTTTTGTGAAGGTCGGAGAGACTTGCAAGTAGGCTCTACCCCCACTAAATGGGGTAGCGCGCATCGATCGGTACCATCCTTGAGCTTCTCCGACTTTCGGAAGGGTTAGGGTTAGGGTTAGGGATGAAAGCACATAGGAGAAAGAGATATTCTTGAATAACTTTTTTTGTGAAGGTCGGAGAGACTTGGAAAGTGGTTGCATCTGGACTAATTTGGGTCCTGCGGATCGATTGGTACCATCCCCGAGCTTGTACGACCTTCGGAAGAGGTCGACCGACGAAATTCCCCCAAATCTGAGGAGATATTCTTGAATAACTTTTTTTGTGAAGGTCGGAGAGACTTGCAAGTAGGCTCTACCCCCACTAAATGGGGTAGCGCGCATCGATCGGTACCATCCTTGAGCTTCTCCGACTTTCGGAAGGGTTAGGGTTAGGGTTAGGGATGAAAGCACATAGGAGAAAGAGATATTCTTGAATAACTTTTTTTGTGAAGGTCGGAGAGACTTGCAAGTAGGCTCTACCCCCACTAAATGGGGTAGCGCGCATCGATCGGTACCATCTTTGAGCTTCTCCGACTTTCGGAAGGGTTAGGGTTAGGGTTAGGGATGAAAGCACATAGGAGAAAGAGATATTCTTGAATAACTTTTTTTGTGAAGGTCGGAGAGACTTGCAAGTAGGCTCTACCCCCACTAAATGGGGTAACGCGCATCGATCGGTACCATCCTTGAGCTTCTCCGACTTTCGGAAGGGTTAGGGTTAGGGATGAAAGCACATAGGAGAAAGAGATATTCTTGAATAACTTTTTTTGTGAAGGTCGGAGAGACTTGCAAGTAGGCTCTACCCCCACTAAATGGGGTAGCGCGCATCGATCGGTACCATCTTTGAGCTTCTCCGACTTTCGGAAGGGTTAGGGTTAGGGTTAGGGATGAAAGCACATAGGAGAAAGAGATATTCTTGAATAACTTTTTTTGTGAAGGTCGGAGAGACTTGGAAAGTGGTTGCATCTGGACTAATTTGGGTCCTGCGGATCGATTGGTACCATCCCCGAGCTTGTACGACCTTCGGAAGAGGTCGACCGACGAAATTCCCCCAAATCTGAGGAGATATTCTTGAATAACTTTTTTTGTGAAGGTCGGAGAGACTTGCAAGTAGGCTCTACCCCCACTAAATGGGGTTGCGCGCATCGATCGGTACCATCCTTGAGCTTCTCCGACTTTCGGAAGGGTTAGGGTTAGGGTTAGGGATGAAAGCACATAGGAGAAAGAGATATTCTTGAATAACTTTTTTTGTGAAGGTCGGAGAGACTTGCAAGTAGGCTCTACCCCCACTAAATGGGGTAACGCGCATCGATCGGTACCATCCTTGAGCTTCTCCGACTTTCGGAAGGGTTAGGGTTAGGGATGAAAGCACATAGGAGAAAGAGATATTCTTGAATAACTTTTTTTGTGAAGGTCGGAGAGACTTGGAAAGTGGTTGCATCTGGACTAAATTGGGTCCTGCGGATCGATTGGTACCATCCCCGAGCTTGTACGACCTTTGGAAGAGGTCGACCGACGAAATTCCCCCAAATCTGAGGAGATATTCTTGAATAACTTTTTTTGTGAAGGTCGGAGAGACTTGCAAGTAGGCTCTACCCCCACTAAATGGGGTAGCGCGCATCGATCGGTACCATCCTTGAGCTTCTCCGACTTTCGGAAG
Organism: Limanda limanda; assembly: GCF_963576545.1. Lineage (NCBI taxonomy): Eukaryota > Metazoa > Chordata > Actinopteri > Pleuronectiformes > Pleuronectidae > Limanda > Limanda limanda. Next base: position 26,120 of record NW_026870458.1, read on the forward strand.
GGTTAGGGTTAGGGTTAGGGATGAAAGCACATAGGAGAAAGAGATATTCTTGAATAACGTTTTTTGTGAAGGTCGGAGAGACTTGCAAGTAGGCTCTACCCCCACTAAATGGGGTAGCGCGCATCGATCGGTACCATCCTTGAGCTTCTCCGACTTTCGGAAGGGTTAGGGTTAGGGATGAAAGCACATAGGAGAAAGAGATATTCTTGAATAACTTTTTTTGTGAAGGTCGGAGAGACTTGGAAAGTGGTTGCATCTGGACTAATTTGGGTCCTGCGGATCGATTGGTACCATCCCCGAGCTTGTACGACCTTCGGAAGAGGTCGACCGACGAAATTCCCCCAAATCTGAGGAGATATTCTTGAATAACTTTTTTTGTGAAGGTCGGAGAGACTTGCAAGTAGGCTCTACCCCCACTAAATGGGGTAGCGCGCATCGATCGGTACCATCCTTGAGCTTCTCCGACTTTCGGAAGGGTTAGGGTTAGGGTTAGGGATGAAAGCACATAGGAGAAAGAGATATTCTTGAATAACGTTTTTTGTGAAGGTCGGAGAGACTTGCAAGTAGGCTCTACCCCCACTAAATGGGGTAGCGCGCATCGATCGGTACCATCCTTGAGCTTCTCCGACTTTCGGAAGGGTTAGGGTTAGGGTTAGGGATGAAAGCACATAGGAGAAAGAGATATTCTTGAATAACTTTTTTTGTGAAGGTCGGAGAGACTTGGAAAGTGGTTGCATCTGGACTAATTTGGGTCCTGCGGATCGATTGGTACCATCCCCGAGCTTGTACGACCTTCGGAAGAGGTCGACCGACGAAATTCCCCCAAATCTGAGGAGATATTCTTGAATAACTTTTTTTGTGAAGGTCGGAGAGACTTGCAAGTAGGCTCTACCCCCACTAAATGGGGTAGCGCGCATCGATCGGTACCATCTTTGAGCTTCTCCGACTTTCGGAAGGGTTAGGGTTAGGGTTAGGGATGAAAGCACATAGGAGAAAGAGATATTCTTGAATAACTTTTTTTGTGAAGGTCGGAGAGACTTGGAAAGTGGTTGCATCTGGACTAATTTGGGTCCTGCGGATCGATTGGTACCATCCCCGAGCTTGTACGACCTTCGGAAGAGGTCGACCGACGAAATTCCCCCAAATCTGAGGAGATATTCTTGAATAACTTTTTTTGTGAAGGTCGGAGAGACTTGCAAGTAGGCTCTACCCCCACTAAATGGGGTAGCGCGCATCGATCGGTACCATCCTTGAGCTTCTCCGACTTTCGGAAGGGTTAGGGTTAGGGTTAGGGATGAAAGCACATAGGAGAAAGAGATATTCTTGAATAACTTTTTTTGTGAAGGTCGGAGAGACTTGGAAAGTGGTTGCATCTGGACTAATTTGGGTCCTGCAGATCGATTGGTACCATCCCCAAGCTTGTACGACCTTCGGAAGAGGTCGACCGACGAAATTCCCCCAAATCTGAGGAGATATTCTTGAATAACTTTTTTTGTGAAGGTCGGAGAGACTTGCAAGTAGGCTCTACCCCCACTAAATGGGGTAGCGCGCATCGATCGGTACCATCCTTGAGCTTCTCCGACTTTCGGAAGGGTTAGGGTTAGGGTTAGGGATGAAAGCACATAGGAGAAAGAGATATTCTTGAATAACTTTTTTTGTGAAGGTCGGAGAGACTTGGAAAGTGGTTGCATCTGGACTAATTTGGGTCCTGCGGATCGATTGGTACCATCCCCGAGCTTGTACGACCTTCGGAAGAGGTCGACCGACGAAATTCCCCCAAATCTGAGGAGATATTCTTGAATAACTTTTTTTGTGAAGGTCGGAGAGACTTGCAAGTAGGCTCTACCCCCACTAAATGGGGTAGCGCGCATCGATCGGTACCATCCTTGAGCTTCTCCGACTTTCGGAAGGGTTAGGGTTAGGGTTAGGGATGAAAGCACATAGGAGAAAGAGATATTCTTGAATAACTTTTTTTGTGAAGGTCGGAGAGACTTGCAAGTAGGCTCTACCCCCACTAAATGGGGTAGCGCGCATCGATCGGTACCATCTTTGAGCTTCTCCGACTTTCGGAAGGGTTAGGGTTAGGGTTAGGGATGAAAGCACATAGGAGAAAGAGATATTCTTGAATAACTTTTTTTGTGAAGGTCGGAGAGACTTGCAAGTAGGCTCTACCCCCACTAAATGGGGTAACGCGCATCGATCGGTACCATCCTTGAGCTTCTCCGACTTTCGGAAGGGTTAGGGTTAGGGATGAAAGCACATAGGAGAAAGAGATATTCTTGAATAACTTTTTTTGTGAAGGTCGGAGAGACTTGGAAAGTGGTTGCATCTGGACTAATTTGGGTCCTGCGGATCGATTGGTACCATCCCCGAGCTTGTACGACCTTCGGAAGAGGTCGACCGACGAAATTCCCCCAAATCTGAGGAGATATTCTTGAATAACTTTCTTTGTGAAGGTCGGAGAGACTTGCAAGTAGGCTCTACCCCCACTAAATGGGGTAGCGCGCATCGATCGGTACCATCCTTGAGCTTCTCCGACTTTCGGAAGGGTTAGGGTTAGGGTTAGGGATGAAAGCACATAGGAGAAAGAGATATTCTTGAATAACGTTTTTTGTGAAGGTCGGAGAGACTTGCAAGTAGGCTCTACCCCCACTAAATGGGGTAGCGCGCATCGATCGGTACCATCCTTGAGCTTCTCCGACTTTCGGAAGGGTTAGGGTTAGGGATGAAAGCACATAGGAGAAAGAGATATTCTTGAATAACTTTTTTTGTGAAGGTCGGAGAGACTTGGAAAGTGGTTGCATCTGGACTAATTTGGGTCCTGCGGATCGATTGGTACCATCCCCGAGCTTGTACGACCTTCGGAAGAGGTCGACCGACGAAATTCCCCCAAATCTGAGGAGATATTCTTGAATAACTTTTTTTGTGAAGGTCGGAGAGACTTGCAAGTAGGCTCTACCCCCACTAAATGGGGTAGCGCGCATCGATCGGTACCATCCTTGAGCTTCTCCGACTTTCGGAAGGGTTAGGGTTAGGGTTAGGGATGAAAGCACATAGGAGAAAGAGATATTCTTGAATAACGTTTTTTGTGAAGGTCGGAGAGACTTGCAAGTAGGCTCTACCCCCACTAAATGGGGTAGCGCGCATCGATCGGTACCATCTTTGAGCTTCTCCGACTTTCGGAAGGGTTAGGGTTAGGGTTAGGGATGAAAGCACATAGGAGAAAGAGATATTCTTGAATAACTTTTTTTGTGAAGGTCGGAGAGACTTGGAAAGTGGTTGCATCTGGACTAATTTGGGTCCTGCGGATCGATTGGTACCATCCCCGAGCTTGTACGACCTTCGGAAGAGGTCGACCGACGAAATTCCCCCAAATCTGAGGAGATATTCTTGAATAACTTTTTTTGTGAAGGTCGGAGAGACTTGCAAGTAGGCTCTACCCCCACTAAATGGGGTAGCGCGCATCGATCGGTACCATCCTTGAGCTTCTCCGACTTTCGGAAGGGTTAGGGTTAGGGTTAGGGATGAAAGCACATAGGAGAAAGAGATATTCTTGAATAACTTTTTTTGTGAAGGTCGGAGAGACTTGGAAAGTGGTTGCATCTGGACTAATTTGGGTCCTGCAGATCGATTGGTACCATCCCCAAGCTTGTACGACCTTCGGAAGAGGTCGACCGACGAAATTCCCCCAAATCTGAGGAGATATTCTTGAATAACTTTTTTTGTGAAGGTCGGAGAGACTTGCAAGTAGGCTCTACCCCCACTAAATGGGGTAGCGCGCATCGATCGGTACCATCCTTGAGCTTCTCCGACTTTCGGAAGGGTTAGGGTTAGGGTTAGGGATGAAAGCACATAGGAGAAAGAGATATTCTTGAATAACTTTTTTTGTGAAGGTCGGAGAGACTTGCAAGTAGGCTCTACCCCCACTAAATGGGGTAGCGCGCATCGATCGGTACCATCTTTGAGCTTCTCCGACTTTCGGAAGGGTTAGGGTTAGGGTTAGGGATGAAAGCACATAGGAGAAAGAGATATTCTTGAATAACTTTTTTTGTGAAGGTCGGAGAGACTTGCAAGTAGGCTCTACCCCCACTAAATGGGGTAACGCGCATCTATCGGTACCATCCTTGAGCTTCTCCGACTTTCGGAAGGGTTAGGGTTAGGGATGAAAGCACATAGGAGAAAGAGATATTCTTGAATAACTTTTTTTGTGAAGGTCGGAGAGACTTGGAAAGTGGTTGCATCTGGACTAATTTGGGTCCTGCGGATCGATTGGTACCATCCCCGAGCTTGTACGACCTTCGGAAGAGGTCGACCGACGAAATTCCCCCAAATCTGAGGAGATATTCTTGAATAACTTTCTTTGTGAAGGTCGGAGAGACTTGCAAGTAGGCTCTACCCCCACTAAATGGGGTAGCGCGCATCGATCGGTACCATCCTTGAGCTTCTCCGACTTTCGGAAGGGTTAGGGTTAGGGTTAGGGATGAAAGCACATAGGAGAAAGAGATATTCTTGAATAACGTTTTTTGTGAAGGTCGGAGAGACTTGCAAGTAGGCTCTACCCCCACTAAATGGGGTAGCGCGCATCGATCGGTACCATCCTTGAGCTTCTCCGACTTTCGGAAGGGTTAGGGTTAGGGATGAAAGCACATAGGAGAAAGAGATATTCTTGAATAACTTTTTTTGTGAAGGTCGGAGAGACTTGGAAAGTGGTTGCATCTGGACTAATTTGGGTCCTGCGGATCGATTGGTACCATCCCCGAGCTTGTACGACCTTCGGAAGAGGTCGACCGACGAAATTCCCCCAAATCTGAGGAGATATTCTTGAATAACTTTTTTTGTGAAGGTCGGAGAGACTTGCAAGTAGGCTCTACCCCCACTAAATGGGGTAGCGCGCATCGATCGGTACCATCCTTGAGCTTCTCCGACTTTCGGAAGGGTTAGGGTTAGGGTTAGGGATGAAAGCACATAGGAGAAAGAGATATTCTTGAATAACGTTTTTTGTGAAGGTCGGAGAGACTTGCAAGTAGGCTCTACCCCCACTAAATGGGGTAGCGCGCATCGATCGGTACCATCCTTGAGCTTCTCCGACTTTCGGAAGGGTTAGGGTTAGGGTTAGGGATGAAAGCACATAGGAGAAAGAGATATTCTTGAATAACTTTTTTTGTGAAGGTCGGAGAGACTTGGAAAGTGGTTGCATCTGGACTAATTTGGGTCCTGCGGATCGATTGGTACCATCCCCGAGCTTGTACGACCTTCGGAAGAGGTCGACCGACGAAATTCCCCCAAATCTGAGGAGATATTCTTGAATAACTTTTTTTGTGAAGGTCGGAGAGACTTGCAAGTAGGCTCTACCCCCACTAAATGGGGTAGCGCGCATCGATCGGTACCATCTTTGAGCTTCTCCGACTTTCGGAAGGGTTAGGGTTAGGGTTAGGGATGAAAGCACATAGGAGAAAGAGATATTCTTGAATAACTTTTTTTGTGAAGGTCGGAGAGACTTGGAAAGTGGTTGCATCTGGACTAATTTGGGTCCTGCGGATCGATTGGTACCATCCCCGAGCTTGTACGACCTTCGGAAGAGGTCGACCGACGAAATTCCCCCAAATCTGAGGAGATATTCTTGAATAACTTTTTTTGTGAAGGTCGGAGAGACTTGCAAGTAGGCTCTACCCCCACTAAATGGGGTAGCGCGCATCGATCGGTACCATCCTTGAGCTTCTCCGACTTTCGGAAGGGTTAGGGTTAGGGTTAGGGATGAAAGCACATAGGAGAAAGAGATATTCTTGAATAACTTTTTTTGTGAAGGTCGGAGAGACTTGCAAGTAGGCTCTACCCCCACTAAATGGGGTAGCGCGCATCGATCGGTACCATCCTTGAGCTTCTCCGACTTTCGGAAGGGTTAGGGTTAGGGTTAGGGATGAAAGCACATAGGAGAAAGAGATATTCTTGAATAACGTTTTTTGTGAAGGTCGGAGAGACTTGCAAGTAGGCTCTACCCCCACTAAATGGGGTAGCGCGCATCGATCGGTACCATCCTTGAGCTTCTCCGACTTTCGGAAGGGTTAGGGTTAGGGATGAAAGCACATAGGAGAAAGAGATATTCTTGAATAACTTTTTTTGTGAAGGTCGGAGAGACTTGGAAAGTGGTTGCATCTGGACTAATTTGGGTCCTGCGGATCGATTGGTACCATCCCCGAGCTTGTACGACCTTCGGAAGAGGTCGACCGACGAAATTCCCCCAAATCTGAGGAGATATTCTTGAATAACTTTTTTTGTGAAGGTCGGAGAGACTTGCAAGTAGGCTCTACCCCCACTAAATGGGGTAGCGCGCATCGATCGGTACCATCCTTGAGCTTCTCCGACTTTCGGAAGGGTTAGGGTTAGGGTTAGGGATGAAAGCACATAGGAGAAAGAGATATTCTTGAATAACGTTTTTTGTGAAGGTCGGAGAGACTTGCAAGTAGGCTCTACCCCCACTAAATGGGGTAGCGCGCATCGATCGGTACCATCCTTGAGCTTCTCCGACTTTCGGAAGGGTTAGGGTTAGGGTTAGGGATGAAAGCACATAGGAGAAAGAGATATTCTTGAATAACTTTTTTTGTGAAGGTCGGAGAGACTTGGAAAGTGGTTGCATCTGGACTAATTTGGGTCCTGCGGATCGATTGGTACCATCCCCGAGCTTGTACGACCTTCGGAAGAGGTCGACCGACGAAATTCCCCCAAATCTGAGGAGATATTCTTGAATAACTTTTTTTGTGAAGGTCGGAGAGACTTGCAAGTAGGCTCTACCCCCACTAAATGGGGTAGCGCGCATCGATCGGTACTATCTTTGAGCTTCTCCGACTTTCGGAAGGGTTAGGGTTAGGGTTAGGGATGAAAGCACATAGGAGAAAGAGATATTCTTGAATAACTTTTTTTGTGAAGGTCGGAGAGACTTGCAAGTAGGCTCTACCCCCACTAAATGGGGTAGCGCGCATCGATCGGTACCATCCTTGAGCTTCTCCGACTTTCGAAAGGGTTAGGGTTAGGGTTAGGGATGAAAGCACATAGGAGAAAGAGATATTCTTGAATAACTTTTTTTGTGAAGGTCGGAGAGACTTGGAAAGTGGTTGCATCTGGACTAATTTGGGTCCTGCAGATCGATTGGTACTATCCCCGAGCTTGTACGACCTTCGGAAGAGGTCGACCGACGAAATTCCCCCAAATCTGAGGAGATATTCTTGAATAACTTTTTTTGTGAAGGTCGGAGAGACTTGCAAGTAGGCTCTACCCCCACTAAATGGGGTTGCGCGCATCGATCGGTACCATCCTTGAGCTTCTCCGACTTTCGGAAGGGTTAGGGTTAGGGTTAGGGATGAAAGCACATAGGAGAAAGAGATATTCTTGAATAACTTTTTTTGTGAAGGTCGGAGAGACTTGCAAGTAGGCTCTACCCCCACTAAATGGGGTAGCGCGCATCGATCGGTACCATCCTTGAGCTTCTCCGACTTTCGGAAGGGTTAGGGTTAGGGTTAGGGATGAAAGCACATAGGAGAAAGAGATATTCTTGAATAACTTTTTTTGTGAAGGTCGGAGAGACTTGGAAAGTGGTTGCATCTGGACTAATTTGGGTCCTGCGGATCGATTGGTACCATCCCCGAGCTTGTACGACCTTCGGAAGAGGTCGACCGACGAAATTCCCCCAAATCTGAGGAGATATTCTTGAATAACTTTTTTTGTGAAGGTCGGAGAGACTTGCAAGTAGGCTCTACCCCCACTAAATGGGGTAGCGCGCATCGATCGGTACCATCTTTGAGCTTCTCCGACTTTCGGAAGGGTTAGGGTTAGGGTTAGGGATGAAAGCACATAGGAGAAAGAGATATTCTTGAATAACTTTTTTTGTGAAGGTCGGAGAGACTTGCAAGTAGGCTCTACCCCCACTAAATGGGGTAGCGCGCATCGATCGGTACCATCCTTGAGCTTCTCCGACTTTCGGAAGGGTTAGGGTTAGGGTTAGGGATGAAAGCACATAGGAGAAAGAGATATTCTTGAATAACTTTTTTTGTGAAGGTCGGAGAGACTTGGAAAGTGGTTGCATCTGGACTAATTTGGGTCCTGCGGATCGATTGGTACCATCCCCGAGCTTGTACGACCTTCGGAAGAGGTCGACCGACGAAATTCCCCCAAATCTGAGGAGATATTCTTGAATAACTTTTTTTGTGAAGGTCGGAGAGACTTGCAAGTAGGCTCTACCCCCACTAAATGGGGTAGCGCGCATCGATCGGTACCATCCTTGAGCTTCTCCGACTTTCGGAAGGGTTAGGGTTAGGGTTAGGGATGAAAGCACATAGGAGAAAGAGATATTCTTGAATAACTTTTTTTGTGAAGGTCGGAGAGACTTGGAAAGTGGTTGCATCTGGACTAATTTGGGTCCTGCGGATCGATTGGTACCATCCCCGAGCTTGTACGACCTTCGGAAGAGGTCGACCGACGAAATTCCCCCAAATCTGAGGAGATATTCTTGAATAACTTTTTTTGTGAAGGTCGGAGAGACTTGCAAGTAGGCTCTACCCCCACTAAATGGGGTAGCGCGCATCGATCGGTACCATCTTTGAGCTTCTCCGACTTTCGGAAGGGTTAGGGTTAGGGTTAGGGATGAAAGCACATAGGAGAAAGAGATATTCTTGAATAACTTTTTTTGTGAAGGTCGGAGAGACTTGCAAGTAGGCTCTACCCCCACTAAATGGGGTAGCGCGCATCGATCGGTACCATCCTTGAGCTTCTCCGACTTTCGGAAGGGTTAGGGTTAGGGTTAGGGATGAAAGCACATAGGAGAAAGAGATATTCTTGAATAACTTTTTTTGTGAAGGTCGGAGAGACTTGGAAAGTGGTTGCATCTGGACTAATTTGGGTCCTGCGGATCGATTGGTACCATCCCCGAGCTTGTACGACCTTCGGAAGAGGTCGACCGACGAAATTCCCCCAAATCTGAGGAGATATTCTTGAATAACTTTTTTTGTGAAGGTCGGAGAGACTTGCAAGTAGGCTCTACCCCCACTAAATGGGGTAGCGCGCATCGATCGGTACCATCTTTGAGCTTCTCCGACTTTCGGAAGGGTTAGGGTTAGGGTTAGGGATGAAAGCACATAGGAGAAAGAGATATTCTTGAATAACTTTTTTTGTGAAGGTCGGAGAGACTTGCAAGTAGGCTCTACCCCCACTAAATGGGGTAGCGCGCATCGATCGGTACCATCCTTGAGCTTCTCCGACTTTCGGAAGGGTTAGGGTTAGGGTTAGGGATGAAAGCACATAGGAGAAAGAGATATTCTTGAATAACTTTTTTTGTGAAGGTCGGAGAGACTTGGAAAGTGGTTGCATCTGGACTAATTTGGGTCCTGCGGATCGATTGGTACCATCCCCGAGCTTGTACGACCTTCGGAAGAGGTCGACCGACGAAATTCCCCCAAATCTGAGGAGATATTCTTGAATAACTTTTTTTGTGAAGGTCGGAGAGACTTGCAAGTAGGCTCTACCCCCACTAAATGGGGTAGCGCGCATCGATCGGTACCATCTTTGAGCTTCTCCGACTTTCGGAAGGGTTAGGGTTAGGGTTAGGGATGAAAGCACATAGGAGAAAGAGATATTCTTGAATAACTTTTTTTGTGAAGGTCGGAGAGACTTGGAAAGTGGTTGCATCTGGACTAATTTGGGTCCTGCGGATCGATTGGTACCATCCCCGAGCTTGTACGACCTTCGGAAGAGGTCGACCGACGAAATTCCCCCAAATCTGAGGAGATATTCTTGAATAACTTTTTTTGTGAAGGTCGGAGAGACTTGCAAGTAGGCTCTACCCCCACTAAATGGGGTAGCGCGCATCGATCGGTACCATCCTTGAGCTTCTCCGACTTTCGGAAGGGTTAGGGTTAGGGTTAGGGATGAAAGCACATAGGAGAAAGAGATATTCTTGAATAACTTTTTTTGTGAAGGTCGGAGAGACTTGGAAAGTGGTTGCATCTGGACTAATTTGGGTCCTGCGGATCGATTGGTACCATCCCCGAGCTTGTACGACCTTCGGAAGAGGTCGACCGACGAAATTCCCCCAAATCTGAGGAGATATTCTTGAATAACTTTTTTTGTGAAGGTCGGAGAGACTTGCAAGTAGGCTCTACCCCCACTAAATGGGGTAGCGCGCATCGATCGGTACCATCTTTGAGCTTCTCCGACTTTCGGAAGGGTTAGGGTTAGGGTTAGGGATGAAAGCACATAGGAGAAAGAGATATTCTTGAATAACTTTTTTTGTGAAGGTCGGAGAGACTTGGAAAGTGGTTGCATCTGGACTAATTTGGGTCCTGCGGATCGATTGGTACCATCCCCGAGCTTGTACGACCTTCGGAAGAGGTCGACCGACGAAATTCCCCCAAATCTGAGGAGATATTCTTGAATAACTTTTTTTGTGAAGGTCGGAGAGACTTGCAAGTAGGCTCTACCCCCACTAAATGGGGTAGCGCGCATCGATCGGTACCATCCTTGAGCTTCTCCGACTTTCGGAAGGGTTAGGGTTAGGGTTAGGGATGAAAGCACATAGGAGAAAGAGATATTCTTGAATAACTTTTTTTGTGAAGGTCGGAGAGACTTGCAAGTAGGCTCTACCCCCACTAAATGGGGTAGCGCGCATCGATCGGTACCATCCTTGAGCTTCTCCGACTTTCGGAAGGGTTAGGGTTAGGGTTAGGGATGAAAGCACATAGGAGAAAGAGATATTCTTGAATAACTTTTTTTGTGAAGGTCGGAGAGACTTGCAAGTAGGCTCTACCCCCACTAAATGGGGTAACGCGCATCGATCGGTACCATCCTTGAGCTTCTCCGACTTTCGGAAGGGTTAGGGTTAGGGATGAAAGCACATAGGAGAAAGAGATATTCTTGAATAACTTTTTTTGTGAAGGTCGGAGAGACTTGGAAAGTGGTTGCATCTGGACTAATTTGGGTCCTGCGGATCGATTGGTACCATCCCCGAGCTTGTACGACCTTCGGAAGAGGTCGACCGACGAAATTCCCCCAAATCTGAGGAGATATTCTTGAATAACTTTTTTTGTGAAGGTCGGAGAGACTTGCAAGTAGGCTCTACCCCCACTAAATGGGGTAGCGCGCATCGATCGGTACCATCCTTGAGCTTCTCCGACTTTCGGAAGGGTTAGGGTTAGGGTTAGGGATGAAAGCACATAGGAGAAAGAGATATTCTTGAATAACGTTTTTTGTGAAGGTCGGAGAGACTTGCAAGTAGGCTCTACCCCCACTAAATGGGGTAGCGCGCATCGATCGGTACCATCCTTGAGCTTCTCCGACTTTCGGAAGGGTTAGGGTTAGGGATGAAAGCACATAGGAGAAAGAGATATTCTTGAATAACTTTTTTTGTGAAGGTCGGAGAGACTTGGAAAGTGGTTGCATCTGGACTAATTTGGGTCCTGCGGATCGATTGGTACCATCCCCGAGCTTGTACGACCTTCGGAAGAGGTCGACCGACGAAATTCCCCCAAATCTGAGGAGATATTCTTGAATAACTTTTTTTGTGAAGGTCGGAGAGACTTGCAAGTAGGCTCTACCCCCACTAAATGGGGTAGCGCGCATCGATCGGTACCATCCTTGAGCTTCTCCGACTTTCGGAAGGGTTAGGGTTAGGGTTAGGGATGAAAGCACATAGGAGAAAGAGATATTCTTGAATAACGTTTTTTGTGAAGGTCGGAGAGACTTGCAAGTAGGCTCTACCCCCACTAAATGGGGTAGCGCGCATCGATCGGTACCATCCTTGAGCTTCTCCGACTTTCGGAAGGGTTAGGGTTAGGGTTAGGGATGAAAGCACATAGGAGAAAGAGATATTCTTGAATAACTTTTTTTGTGAAGGTCGGAGAGACTTGGAAAGTGGTTGCATCTGGACTAATTTGGGTCCTGCGGATCGATTGGTACCATCCCCGAGCTTGTACGACCTTCGGAAGAGGTCGACCGACGAAATTCCCCCAAATCTGAGGAGATATTCTTGAATAACTTTTTTTGTGAAGGTCGGAGAGACTTGCAAGTAGGCTCTACCCCCACTAAATGGGGTAGCGCGCATCGATCGGTACTATCTTTGAGCTTCTCCGACTTTCGGAAGGGTTAGGGTTAGGGTTAGGGATGAAAGCACATAGGAGAAAGAGATATTCTTGAATAACTTTTTTTGTGAAGGTCGGAGAGACTTGCAAGTAGGCTCTACCCCCACTAAATGGGGTAGCGCGCATCGATCGGTACCATCCTTGAGCTTCTCCGACTTTCGAAAGGGTTAGGGTTAGGGTTAGGGATGAAAGCACATAGGAGAAAGAGATATTCTTGAATAACTTTTTTTGTGAAGGTCGGAGAGACTTGGAAAGTGGTTGCATCTGGACTAATTTGGGTCCTGCAGATCGATTGGTACTATCCCCGAGCTTGTACGACCTTCGGAAGAGGTCGACCGACGAAATTCCCCCAAATCTGAGGAGATATTCTTGAATAACTTTTTTTGTGAAGGTCGGAGAGACTTGCAAGTAGGCTCTACCCCCACTAAATGGGGTTGCGCGCATCGATCGGTACCATCCTTGAGCTTCTCCGACTTTCGGAAGGGTTAGGGTTAGGGTTAGGGATGAAAGCACATAGGAGAAAGAGATATTCTTGAATAACTTTTTTTGTGAAGGTCGGAGAGACTTGCAAGTAGGCTCTACCCCCACTAAATGGGGTAGCGCGCATCGATCGGTACCATCCTTGAGCTTCTCCGACTTTCGGAAGGGTTAGGGTTAGGGTTAGGGATGAAAGCACATAGGAGAAAGAGATATTCTTGAATAACTTTTTTTGTGAAGGTCGGAGAGACTTGGAAAGTGGTTGCATCTGGACTAATTTGGGTCCTGCGGATCGATTGGTACCATCCCCGAGCTTGTACGACCTTCGGAAGAGGTCGACCGACGAAATTCCCCCAAATCTGAGGAGATATTCTTGAATAACTTTTTTTGTGAAGGTCGGAGAGACTTGCAAGTAGGCTCTACCCCCACTAAATGGGGTAGCGCGCATCGATCGGTACCATCTTTGAGCTTCTCCGACTTTCGGAAGGGTTAGGGTTAGGGTTAGGGATGAAAGCACATAGGAGAAAGAGATATTCTTGAATAACTTTTTTTGTGAAGGTCGGAGAGACTTGCAAGTAGGCTCTACCCCCACTAAATGGGGTAGCGCGCATCGATCGGTACCATCCTTGAGCTTCTCCGACTTTCGGAAGGGTTAGGGTTAGGGTTAGGGATGAAAGCACATAGGAGAAAGAGATATTCTTGAATAACTTTTTTTGTGAAGGTCGGAGAGACTTGGAAAGTGGTTGCATCTGGACTAATTTGGGTCCTGCGGATCGATTGGTACCATCCCCGAGCTTGTACGACCTTCGGAAGAGGTCGACCGACGAAATTCCCCCAAATCTGAGGAGATATTCTTGAATAACTTTTTTTGTGAAGGTCGGAGAGACTTGCAAGTAGGCTCTACCCCCACTAAATGGGGTAGCGCGCATCGATCGGTACCATCTTTGAGCTTCTCCGACTTTCGGAAGGGTTAGGGTTAGGGTTAGGGATGAAAGCACATAGGAGAAAGAGATATTCTTGAATAACTTTTTTTGTGAAGGTCGGAGAGACTTGGAAAGTGGTTGCATCTGGACTAATTTGGGTCCTGCGGATCGATTGGTACCATCCCCGAGCTTGTACGACCTTCGGAAGAGGTCGACCGACGAAATTCCCCCAAATCTGAGGAGATATTCTTGAATAACTTTTTTTGTGAAGGTCGGAGAGACTTGCAAGTAGGCTCTACCCCCACTAAATGGGGTAGCGCGCATCGATCGGTACCATCCTTGAGCTTCTCCGACTTTCGGAAGGGTTAGGGTTAGGGTTAGGGATGAAAGCACATAGGAGAAAGAGATATTCTTGAATAACTTTTTTTGTGAAGGTCGGAGAGACTTGGAAAGTGGTTGCATCTGGACTAATTTGGGTCCTGCAGATCGATTGGTACCATCCCCAAGCTTGTACGACCTTCGGAAGAGGTCGACCGACGAAATTCCCCCAAATCTGAGGAGATATTCTTGAATAACTTTTTTTGTGAAGGTCGGAGAGACTTGCAAGTAGGCTCTACCCCCACTAAATGGGGTAGCGCGCATCGATCGGTACCATCCTTGAGCTTCTCCGACTTTCGGAAGGGTTAGGGTTAGGGTTAGGGATGAAAGCACATAGGAGAAAGAGATATTCTTGAATAACTTTTTTTGTGAAGGTCGGAGAGACTTGGAAAGTGGTTGCATCTGGACTAATTTGGGTCCTGCGGATCGATTGGTACCATCCCCGAGCTTGTACGACCTTCGGAAGAGGTCGACCGACGAAATTCCCCCAAATCTGAGGAGATATTCTTGAATAACTTTTTTTGTGAAGGTCGGAGAGACTTGCAAGTAGGCTCTACCCCCACTAAATGGGGTAGCGCGCATCGATCGGTACCATCCTTGAGCTTCTCCGACTTTCGGAAGGGTTAGGGTTAGGGTTAGGGATGAAAGCACATAGGAGAAAGAGATATTCTTGAATAACTTTTTTTGTGAAGGTCGGAGAGACTTGCAAGTAGGCTCTACCCCCACTAAATGGGGTAGCGCGCATCGATCGGAACCATCTTTGAGCTTCTCCGACTTTCGGAAGGGTTAGGGTTAGGGTTAGGGATGAAAGCACATAGGAGAAAGAGATATTCTTGAATAACTTTTTTTGTGAAGGTCGGAGAGACTTGCAAGTAGGCTCTACCCCCACTAAATGGGGTAGCGCGCATCGATCGGTACCATCCTTGAGCTTCTCCGACTTTCGGAAGGGTTAGGGTTAGGGTTAGGGATGAAAGCACATAGGAGAAAGAGATATTCTTGAATAACTTTTTTTGTGAAGGTCGGAGAGACTTGCAAGTAGGCTCTACCCCCACTAAATGGGGTAGCGCGCATCGATCGGTACCATCCTTGAGCTTCTCCGACTTTCGGAAGGGTTAGGGTTAGGGTTAGGGATGAAAGCACATAGGAGAAAGAGATATTCTTGAATAACTTTTTTTGTGAAGGTCGGAGAGACTTGCAAGTAGGCTCTACCCCCACTAAATGGGGTAGCGCGCATCGATCGGTACCATCCTTGAGCTTCTCCGACTTTCGGAAGGGTTAGGGTTAGGGTTAGGGATGAAAGCACATAGGAGAAAGAGATATTCTTGAATAACTTTTTTTGTGAAGGTCGGAGAGACTTGGAAAGTGGTTGCATCTGGACTAATTTGGGTCCTGCGGATCGATTGGTACCATCCCCGAGCTTGTACGATCTTCGGAAGAGGTCGACCGACGAAATTCCCCCAAATCTGAGGAGATATTCTTGAATAACTTTTTTTGTGAAGGTCGGAGAGACTTGCAAGTAGGCTCTACCCCCACTAAATGGGGTAGCGCGCATCGATCGGTACCATCCTTGAGCTTCTCCGACTTTCGGAAGGGTTAGGGTTAGGGTTAGGGATGAAAGCACATAGGAGAAAGAGATATTCTTGAATAACTTTTTTTGTGAAGGTCGGAGAGACTTGCAAGTAGGCTCTACCCCCACTAAATGGGGTAGCGCGCATCGATCGGTACCATCTTTGAGCTTCTCCGACTTTCGGAAGGGTTAGGGTTAGGGTTAGGGATGAAAGCACATAGGAGAAAGAGATATTCTTGAATAACTTTTTTTGTGAAGGTCGGAGAGACTTGCAAGTAGGCTCTACCCCCACTAAATGGGGTAGCGCGCATCGATCGGTACCATCCTTGAGCTTCTCCGACTTTCGGAAGGGTTAGGGTTAGGGTTAGGGATGAAAGCACATAGGAGAAAGAGATATTCTTGAATAACTTTTTTTGTGAAGGTCGGAGAGACTTGCAAGTAGGCTCTACCCCCACTAAATGGGGTAGCGCGCATCGATCGGTACCATCCTTGAGCTTCTCCGACTTTCGGAAGGGTTAGGGTTAGGGTTAGGGATGAAAGCACATAGGAGAAAGAGATATTCTTGAATAACTTTTTTTGTGAAGGTCGGAGAGACTTGCAAGTAGGCTCTACCCCCACTAAATGGGGTAGCGCGCATCGATCGGTACCATCCTTGAGCTTCTCCGACTTTCGGAAGGGTTAGGGTTAGGGTTAGGGATGAAAGCACATAGGAGAAAGAGATATTCTTGAATAACTTTTTTTGTGAAGGTCGGAGAGACTTGGAAAGTGGTTGCATCTGGACTAATTTGGGTCCTGCGGATCGATTGGTACCATCCCCGAGCTTGTACGATCTTCGGAAGAGGTCGACCGACGAAATTCCCCCAAATCTGAGGAGATATTCTTGAATAACTTTTTTTGTGAAGGTCGGAGAGACTTGCAAGTAGGCTCTACCCCCACTAAATGGGGTTGCGCGCATCGATCGGTACCATCCTTGAGCTTCTCCGACTTTCGGAAGGGTTAGGGTTAGGGTTAGGGATGAAAGCACATAGGAGAAAGAGATATTCTTGAATAACTTTTTTTGTGAAGGTCGGAGAGACTTGCAAGTAGGCTCTACCCCCACTAAATTGGGTAGCGCGCATCGATCAGTACCATCCTTGAGCTTCTCCGACTTTCGGAAGGGTTAGGGTTAGGGATGAAAGCACATAGGAGAAAGAGATATTCTTGAATAACTTTTTTTGTGAAGGTCGGAGAGACTTGGAAAGTGGTTGCATCTGGACTAATTTGGGTCCTGCGGATCGATTGGTACCATCCCCGAGCTTGTACGACCTTCGGAAGAGGTCGACCGACGAAATTCCCCCAAATCTGAGGAGATATTCTTGAATAACTTTTTTTGTGAAGGTCGGAGAGACTTGCAAGTAGGCTCTACCCCCACTAAATGGGGTTGCGCGCATCGATCGGTACCATCCTTGAGCTTCTCCGACTTTCGGAAGGGTTAGGGTTAGGGTTAGGGATGAAAGCACATAGGAGAAAGAGATATTCTTGAATAACTTTTTTTGTGAAGGTCGGAGAGACTTGCAAGTAGGCTCTACCCCCACTAAATGGGGTAGCGCGCATCGATCAGTACCATCCTTGAGCTTCTCCGAATTTCGGAAGGGTTAGGGTTAGGGTTAGGGATGAAAGCACATAGGAGAAAGAGATATTCTTGAATAACTTTTTTTGTGAAGGTCGGAGAGACTTGCAAGTAGGCTCTACCCCCACTAAATGGGGTAGCGCGCATCGATGTTTACCATCCTTGAGCTTCTCCGACTTTCGGAAGGGTTAGGGTTAGGGTTAGGGATGAAAGCACATAGGAGAAAGAGATATTCTTGAATAACTTTTTTTGTGAAGGTCGGAGAGACTTGCAAGTAGGCTCTACCCCCACTAAATGGGGTAGCGCGCATCGATCAGTACCATCTTTGAGCTTCTCCGACTTTCGGAAGGGTTAGGGTTAGGGTTAGGGATGAAAGCACATAGGAGAAAGAGATATTCTTGAATAACTTTTTTTGTGAAGGTCGGAGAGACTTGGAAAGTGGTTGCATCTGGACTAATTTGGGTCCTGCGGATCGATTGGTACCATCCCCGAGCTTGTACGACCTTCGGAAGAGGTCGACCGACGAAATTCCCCCAAATCTGAGGAGATATTCTTGAATAACTTTTTTTGTGAAGGTCGGAGAGACTTGCAAGTAGGCTCTACCCCCACTAAATGGGGTAACACGCATCGATCGGTACCATCCTTGAGCTTCTCCGACTTTCGGAAGGGTTAGGGTTAGGGTTAGGGATGAAAGCACATAGGAGAAAGAGATATTCTTGAATAACTTTTTTTGTGAAGGTCGGAGAGACTTGGAAAGTGGTTGCATCTGGACTAATTTGGGTCCTGCGGATCGATTGGTACCATCCCCGAGCTTGTACGACCTTCGGAAGAGGTCGACCGACGAAATTCCCCCAAATCTGAGGAGATATTCTTGAATAACTTTTTTTGTGAAGGTCGGAGAGACTTGCAAGTAGGCTCTACCCCCACTAAATGGGGTAGCGCGCATCGATCGGTACCATCCTTGAGCTTCTCCGACTTTCGGAAGGGTTAGGGTTAGGGTTAGGGATGAAAGCACATAGGAGAAAGAGATATTCTTGAATAACTTTTTTTGTGAAGGTCGGAGAGACTTGGAAAGTGGTTGCATCTGGACTAATTTGGGTCCTGCAGATCGATTGGTACCATCCCCAAGCTTGTACGACCTTCGGAAGAGGTCGACCGACGAAATTCCCCCAAATCTGAGGAGATATTCTTGAATAACTTTTTTTGTGAAGGTCGGAGAGACTTGCAAGTAGGCTCTACCCCCACTAAATGGGGTAGCGCGCATCGATCGGTACCATCCTTGAGCTTCTCCGACTTTCGGAAGGGTTAGGGTTAGGGTTAGGGATGAAAGCACATAGGAGAAAGAGATATTCTTGAATAACTTTTTTTGTGAAGGTCGGAGAGACTTGGAAAGTGGTTGCATCTGGACTAATTTGGGTCCTGCGGATCGATTGGTACCATCCCCGAGCTTGTACGACCTTCGGAAGAGGTCGACCGACGAAATTCCCCCAAATCTGAGGAGATATTCTTGAATAACTTTTTTTGTGAAGGTCGGAGAGACTTGCAAGTAGGCTCTACCCCCACTAAATGGGGTAGCGCGCATCGATCGGTACCATCCTTGAGCTTCTCCGACTTTCGGAAGGGTTAGGGTTAGGGTTAGGGATGAAAGCACATAGGAGAAAGAGATATTCTTGAATAACTTTTTTTGTGAAGGTCGGAGAGACTTGCAAGTAGGCTCTACCCCCACTAAATGGGGTAGCGCGCATCGATCGGTACCATCTTTGAGCTTCTCCGACTTTCGGAAGGGTTAGGGTTAGGGTTAGGGATGAAAGCACATAGGAGAAAGAGATATTCTTGAATAACTTTTTTTGTGAAGGTCGGAGAGACTTGCAAGTAGGCTCTACCCCCACTAAATGGGGTAACGCGCATCGATCGGTACCATCCTTGAGCTTCTCCGACTTTCGGAAGGGTTAGGGTTAGGGATGAAAGCACATAGGAGAAAGAGATATTCTTGAATAACTTTTTTTGTGAAGGTCGGAGAGACTTGGAAAGTGGTTGCATCTGGACTAATTTGGGTCCTGCGGATCGATTGGTACCATCCCCGAGCTTGTACGACCTTCGGAAGAGGTCGACCGACGAAATTCCCCCAAATCTGAGGAGATATTCTTGAATAACTTTCTTTGTGAAGGTCGGAGAGACTTGCAAGTAGGCTCTACCCCCACTAAATGGGGTAGCGCGCATCGATCGGTACCATCCTTGAGCTTCTCCGACTTTCGGAAGGGTTAGGGTTAGGGTTAGGGATGAAAGCACATAGGAGAAAGAGATATTCTTGAATAACGTTTTTTGTGAAGGTCGGAGAGACTTGCAAGTAGGCTCTACCCCCACTAAATGGGGTAGCGCGCATCGATCGGTACCATCCTTGAGCTTCTCCGACTTTCGGAAGGGTTAGGGTTAGGGATGAAAGCACATAGGAGAAAGAGATATTCTTGAATAACTTTTTTTGTGAAGGTCGGAGAGACTTGGAAAGTGGTTGCATCTGGACTAATTTGGGTCCTGCGGATCGATTGGTACCATCCCCGAGCTTGTACGACCTTCGGAAGAGGTCGACCGACGAAATTCCCCCAAATCTGAGGAGATATTCTTGAATAACTTTTTTTGTGAAGGTCGGAGAGACTTGCAAGTAGGCTCTACCCCCACTAAATGGGGTAGCGCGCATCGATCGGTACCATCCTTGAGCTTCTCCGACTTTCGGAAGGGTTAGGGTTAGGGTTAGGGATGAAAGCACATAGGAGAAAGAGATATTCTTGAATAACGTTTTTTGTGAAGGTCGGAGAGACTTGCAAGTAGGCTCTACCCCCACTAAATGGGGTAGCGCGCATCGATCGGTACCATCCTTGAGCTTCTCCGACTTTCGGAAGGGTTAGGGTTAGGGTTAGGGATGAAAGCACATAGGAGAAAGAGATATTCTTGAATAACTTTTTTTGTGAAGGTCGGAGAGACTTGGAAAGTGGTTGCATCTGGACTAATTTGGGTCCTGCGGATCGATTGGTACCATCCCCGAGCTTGTACGACCTTCGGAAGAGGTCGACCGACGAAATTCCCCCAAATCTGAGGAGATATTCTTGAATAACTTTTTTTGTGAAGGTCGGAGAGACTTGCAAGTAGGCTCTACCCCCACTAAATGGGGTAGCGCGCATCGATCGGTACCATCTTTGAGCTTCTCCGACTTTCGGAAGGGTTAGGGTTAGGGTTAGGGATGAAAGCACATAGGAGAAAGAGATATTCTTGAATAACTTTTTTTGTGAAGGTCGGAGAGACTTGGAAAGTGGTTGCATCTGGACTAATTTGGGTCCTGCGGATCGATTGGTACCATCCCCGAGCTTGTACGACCTTCGGAAGAGGTCGACCGACGAAATTCCCCCAAATCTGAGGAGATATTCTTGAATAACTTTTTTTGTGAAGGTCGGAGAGACTTGCAAGTAGGCTCTACCCCCACTAAATGGGGTAGCGCGCATCGATCGGTACCATCCTTGAGCTTCTCCGACTTTCGGAAGGGTTAGGGTTAGGGTTAGGGATGAAAGCACATAGGAGAAAGAGATATTCTTGAATAACTTTTTTTGTGAAGGTCGGAGAGACTTGCAAGTAGGCTCTACCCCCACTAAATGGGGTAGCGCGCATCGATCGGTACCATCCTTGAGCTTCTCCGACTTTCGGAAGGGTTAGGGTTAGGGTTAGGGATGAAAGCACATAGGAGAAAGAGATATTCTTGAATAACTTTTTTTGTGAAGGTCGGAGAGACTTGCAAGTAGGCTCTACCCCCACTAAATGGGGTAACGCGCATCGATCGGTACCATCCTTGAGCTTCTCCGACTTTCGGAAGGGTTAGGGTTAGGGATGAAAGCACATAGGAGAAAGAGATATTCTTGAATAACTTTTTTTGTGAAGGTCGGAGAGACTTGGAAAGTGGTTGCATCTGGACTAATTTGGGTCCTGCGGATCGATTGGTACCATCCCCGAGCTTGTACGACCTTCGGAAGAGGTCGACCGACGAAATTCCCCCAAATCTGAGGAGATATTCTTGAATAACTTTTTTTGTGAAGGTCGGAGAGACTTGCAAGTAGGCTCTACCCCCACTAAATGGGGTAGCGCGCATCGATCGGTACCATCCTTGAGCTTCTCCGACTTTCGGAAGGGTTAGGGTTAGGGTTAGGGATGAAAGCACATAGGAGAAAGAGATATTCTTGAATAACGTTTTTTGTGAAGGTCGGAGAGACTTGCAAGTAGGCTCTACCCCCACTAAATGGGGTAGCGCGCATCGATCGGTACCATCCTTGAGCTTCTCCGACTTTCGGAAGGGTTAGGGTTAGGGATGAAAGCACATAGGAGAAAGAGATATTCTTGAATAACTTTTTTTGTGAAGGTCGGAGAGACTTGGAAAGTGGTTGCATCTGGACTAATTTGGGTCCTGCGGATCGATTGGTACCATCCCCGAGCTTGTACGACCTTCGGAAGAGGTCGACCGACGAAATTCCCCCAAATCTGAGGAGATATTCTTGAATAACTTTTTTTGTGAAGGTCGGAGAGACTTGCAAGTAGGCTCTACCCCCACTAAATGGGGTAGCGCGCATCGATCGGTACCATCCTTGAGCTTCTCCGACTTTCGGAAGGGTTAGGGTTAGGGTTAGGGATGAAAGCACATAGGAGAAAGAGATATTCTTGAATAACGTTTTTTGTGAAGGTCGGAGAGACTTGCAAGTAGGCTCTACCCCCACTAAATGGGGTAGCGCGCATCGATCGGTACCATCCTTGAGCTTCTCCGACTTTCGGAAGGGTTAGGGTTAGGGTTAGGGATGAAAGCACATAGGAGAAAGAGATATTCTTGAATAACTTTTTTTGTGAAGGTCGGAGAGACTTGGAAAGTGGTTGCATCTGGACTAATTTGGGTCCTGCGGATCGATTGGTACCATCCCCGAGCTTGTACGACCTTCGGAAGAGGTCGACCGACGAAATTCCCCCAAATCTGAGGAGATATTCTTGAATAACTTTTTTTGTGAAGGTCGGAGAGACTTGCAAGTAGGCTCTACCCCCACTAAATGGGGTAGCGCGCATCGATCGGTACCATCTTTGAGCTTCTCCGACTTTCGGAAGGGTTAGGGTTAGGGTTAGGGATGAAAGCACATAGGAGAAAGAGATATTCTTGAATAACTTTTTTTGTGAAGGTCGGAGAGACTTGCAAGTAGGCTCTACCCCCACTAAATGGGGTAGCGCGCATCGATCGGTACCATCCTTGAGCTTCTCCGACTTTCGAAAGGGTTAGGGTTAGGGTTAGGGATGAAAGCACATAGGAGAAAGAGATATTCTTGAATAACTTTTTTTGTGAAGGTCGGAGAGACTTGGAAAGTGGTTGCATCTGGACTAATTTGGGTCCTGCAGATCGATTGGTACTATCCCCGAGCTTGTACGACCTTCGGAAGAGGTCGACCGACGAAATTCCCCCAAATCTGAGGAGATATTCTTGAATAACTTTTTTTGTGAAGGTCGGAGAGACTTGCAAGTAGGCTCTACCCCCACTAAATGGGGTTGCGCGCATCGATCGGTACCATTCTTGAGCTTCTCCGACTTTCGGAAGGGTTAGGGTTAGGGTTAGGGATGAAAGCACATAGGAGAAAGAGATATTCTTGAATAACTTTTTTTGTGAAGGTCGGAGAGACTTGCAAGTAGGCTCTACCCCCACTAAATGGGGTAGCGCGCATCGATCGGTACCATCCTTGAGCTTCTCCGACTTTCGGAAGGGTTAGGGTTAGGGTTAGGGATGAAAGCACATAGGAGAAAGAGATATTCTTGAATAACTTTTTTTGTGAAGGTCGGAGAGACTTGGAAAGTGGTTGCATCTGGACTAATTTGGGTCCTGCGGATCGATTGGTACCATCCCCGAGCTTGTACGACCTTCGGAAGAGGTCGACCGACGAAATTCCCCCAAATCTGAGGAGATATTCTTGAATAACTTTTTTTGTGAAGGTCGGAGAGACTTGCAAGTAGGCTCTACCCCCACTAAATGGGGTAGCGCGCATCGATCGGTACCATCTTTGAGCTTCTCCGACTTTCGGAAGGGTTAGGGTTAGGGTTAGGGATGAAAGCACATAGGAGAAAGAGATATTCTTGAATAACTTTTTTTGTGAAGGTCGGAGAGACTTGCAAGTAGGCTCTACCCCCACTAAATGGGGTAGCGCGCATCGATCGGTACCATCCTTGAGCTTCTCCGACTTTCGAAAGGGTTAGGGTTAGGGTTAGGGATGAAAGCACATAGGAGAAAGAGATATTCTTGAATAACTTTTTTTGTGAAGGTCGGAGAGACTTGGAAAGTGGTTGCATCTGGACTAATTTGGGTCCTGCAGATCGATTGGTACTATCCCCGAGCTTGTACGACCTTCGGAAGAGGTCGACCGACGAAATTCCCCCAAATCTGAGGAGATATTCTTGAATAACTTTTTTTGTGAAGGTCGGAGAGACTTGCAAGTAGGCTCTACCCCCACTAAATGGGGTTGCGCGCATCGATCGGTACCATCCTTGAGCTTCTCCGACTTTCGGAAGGGTTAGGGTTAGGGTTAGGGATGAAAGCACATAGGAGAAAGAGATATTCTTGAATAACTTTTTTTGTGAAGGTCGGAGAGACTTGCAAGTAGGCTCTACCCCCACTAAATGGGGTAGCGCGCATCGATCGGTACCATCCTTGAGCTTCTCCGACTTTCGGAAGGGTTAGGGTTAGGGTTAGGGATGAAAGCACATAGGAGAAAGAGATATTCTTGAATAACTTTTTTTGTGAAGGTCGGAGAGACTTGGAAAGTGGTTGCATCTGGACTAATTTGGGTCCTGCGGATCGATTGGTACCATCCCCGAGCTTGTACGACCTTCGGAAGAGGTCGACCGACGAAATTCCCCCAAATCTGAGGAGATATTCTTGAATAACTTTTTTTGTGAAGGTCGGAGAGACATGCAAGTAGGCTCTACCCCCACTAAATGGGGTAGCGCGCATCGATCGGTACCATCCTTGAGCTTCTCCGACTTTTGGAAGGGTTAGGGTTAGGGTTAGGGATGAAAGCACATAGGAGAAAGAGATATTCTTGAATAACTTTTTTTGTGAAGGTCGGAGAGACTTGCAAGTAGGCTCTACCCCCACTAAATGGGGTAGCGCGCATCGATCGGTACTATCCTTGAGCTTCTACGACTTTCGGAAGGGTTAGGGTTAGGGTTAGGGATGAAAGCACATAGGAGAAAGAGATATTCTTGAATAACTTTTTTTGTGAAGGTCGGAGAGACTTGCAAGTAGGCTCTACCCCCACTAAATGGGGTAGCGCGCATCGATCGGTACCATCCTTGAGCTTCTCCGACTTTCGGAAGGGTTAGGGTTAGGGTTAGGGATGAAAGCACATAGGAGAAAGAGATATTCTTGAATAACTTTTTTTGTGAAGGTCGGAGAGACTTGCAAGTAGGCTCTACCCCCACTAAATGGGGTAGCGCGCATCGATCGGTACCATCCTTGAGCTTCTCCGACTTTCGGAAGGGTTAGGGTTAGGGTTAGGGATGAAAGCACATAGGAGAAAGAGATATTCTTGAATAACTTTTTTTGTGAAGGTCGGAGAGACTTGGAAAGTGGTTGCATCTGGACTAATTTGGGTTCTGCGGATCGATTGGTACCATCCCCGAGCTTGTACGACCTTCGGAAGAGGTCGACCGACGAAATTCCCCCAAATCTGAGGAGATATTCTTGAATAACTTTTTTTGTGAAGGTCGGAGAGACTTGCAAGTAGGCTCTAACCCCACTAAATGGGGTAGCGCGCATCGATCGGTACCATCCTTGAGCTTCTCCGACTTTCGGAAGGGTTAGGGTTAGGGTTAGGGATGAAAGCACATAGGAGAAAGAGATATTCTTGAATAACGTTTTTTGTGAAGGTCGGAGAGACTTGCAAGTAGGCTCTACCCCCACTAAATGGGGTAGCGCGCATCGATCGGTACCATCCTTGAGCTTCTCCGACTTTCGGAAGGGTTAGGGTTAGGGTTAGGGATGAAAGCACATAGGAGAAAGAGATATTCTTGAATAACTTTTTTTGTGAAGGTCGGAGAGACTTGGAAAGTGGTTGCATCTGGACTAATTTGGGTCCTGCGGATCGATTGGTACTATCCCCGAGCTTGTACGACCTTCGGAAGAGGTCGACCGACGAAATTCCCCCAAATCTGAGGAGATATTCTTGAATAACTTTTTTTGTGAAGGTCGGAGAGACTTGCAAGTAGGCTCTACCCCCACTAAATGGGGTAGCGCGCATCGATCGGTACCATCTTTGAGCTTCTCCGACTTTCGGAAGGGTTAGGGTTAGGGTTAGGGATGAAAGCACATAGGAGAAAGAGATATTCTTGAATAACTTTTTTTGTGAAGGTCGGAGAGACTTGGAAAGTGGTTGCATCTGGACTAATTTGGGTCCTGCGGATCGATTGGTACCATCCCCGAGCTTGTACGACCTTCGGAAGAGGTCGACCGACGAAATTCCCCCAAATCTGAGGAGATATTCTTGAATAACTTTTTTTGTGAAGGTCGGAGAGACTTGCAAGTAGGCTCTACCCCCACTAAATGGGGTAGCGCGCATCGATCGGTACCATCCTTGAGCTTCTCCGACTTTCGGAAGGGTTAGGGTTAGGGTTAGGGATGAAAGCACATAGGAGAAAGAGATATTCTTGAATAACTTTTTTTGTGAAGGTCGGAGAGACTTGCAAGTAGGCTCTACCCCCACTAAATGGGGTAGCGCGCATCGATCGGTACCATCCTTGAGCTTCTCCGACTTTCGGAAGGGTTAGGGTTAGGGTTAGGGATGAAAGCACATAGGAGAAAGAGATATTCTTGAATAACTTTTTTTGTGAAGGTCGGAGAGACTTGCAAGTAGGCTCTACCCCCACTAAATGGGGTAACGCGCATCGATCGGTACCATCCTTGAGCTTCTCCGACTTTCGGAAGGGTTAGGGTTAGGGATGAAAGCACATAGGAGAAAGAGATATTCTTGAATAACTTTTTTTGTGAAGGTCGGAGAGACTTGGAAAGTGGTTGCATCTGGACTAATTTGGGTCCTGCGGATCGATTGGTACCATCCCCGAGCTTGTACGACCTTCGGAAGAGGTCGACCGACGAAATTCCCCCAAATCTGAGGAGATATTCTTGAATAACTTTTTTTGTGAAGGTCGGAGAGACTTGCAAGTAGGCTCTACCCCCACTAAATGGGGTAGCGCGCATCGATCGGTACCATCCTTGAGCTTCTCCGACTTTCGGAAGGGTTAGGGTTAGGGTTAGGGATGAAAGCACATAGGAGAAAGAGATATTCTTGAATAACGTTTTTTGTGAAGGTCGGAGAGACTTGCAAGTAGGCTCTACCCCCACTAAATGGGGTAGCGCGCATCGATCGGTACCATCCTTGAGCTTCTCCGACTTTCGGAAGGGTTAGGGTTAGGGATGAAAGCACATAGGAGAAAGAGATATTCTTGAATAACTTTTTTTGTGAAGGTCGGAGAGACTTGGAAAGTGGTTGCATCTGGACTAATTTGGGTCCTGCAGATCGATTGGTACTATCCCCGAGCTTGTACGACCTTCGGAAGAGGTCGACCGACGAAATTCCCCCAAATCTGAGGAGATATTCTTGAATAACTTTTTTTGTGAAGGTCGGAGAGACTTGCAAGTAGGCTCTACCCCCACTAAATGGGGTTGCGCGCATCGATCGGTACCATCCTTGAGCTTCTCCGACTTTCGGAAGGGTTAGGGTTAGGGTTAGGGATGAAAGCACATAGGAGAAAGAGATATTCTTGAATAACTTTTTTTGTGAAGGTCGGAGAGACTTGCAAGTAGGCTCTACCCCCACTAAATGGGGTAGCGCGCATCGATCGGTACCATCCTTGAGCTTCTCCGACTTTCGGAAGGGTTAGGGTTAGGGTTAGGGATGAAAGCACATAGGAGAAAGAGATATTCTTGAATAACTTTTTTTGTGAAGGTCGGAGAGACTTGGAAAGTGGTTGCATCTGGACTAATTTGGGTCCTGCGGATCGATTGGTACCATCCCCGAGCTTGTACGACCTTCGGAAGAGGTCGACCGACGAAATTCCCCCAAATCTGAGGAGATATTCTTGAATAACTTTTTTTGTGAAGGTCGGAGAGACATGCAAGTAGGCTCTACCCCCACTAAATGGGGTAGCGCGCATCGATCGGTACCATCCTTGAGCTTCTCCGACTTTTGGAAGGGTTAGGGTTAGGGTTAGGGATGAAAGCACATAGGAGAAAGAGATATTCTTGAATAACTTTTTTTGTGAAGGTCGGAGAGACTTGCAAGTAGGCTCTACCCCCACTAAATGGGGTAGCGCGCATCGATCGGTACTATCCTTGAGCTTCTACGACTTTCGGAAGGGTTAGGGTTAGGGTTAGGGATGAAAGCACATAGGAGAAAGAGATATTCTTGAATAACTTTTTTTGTGAAGGTCGGAGAGACTTGCAAGTAGGCTCTACCCCCACTAAATGGGGTAGCGCGCATCGATCGGTACCATCCTTGAGCTTCTCCGACTTTCGGAAGGGTTAGGGTTAGGGTTAGGGATGAAAGCACATAGGAGAAAGAGATATTCTTGAATAACTTTTTTTGTGAAGGTCGGAGAGACTTGCAAGTAGGCTCTACCCCCACTAAATGGGGTAGCGCGCATCGATCGGTACCATCCTTGAGCTTCTCCGACTTTCGGAAGGGTTAGGGTTAGGGTTAGGGATGAAAGCACATAGGAGAAAGAGATATTCTTGAATAACTTTTTTTGTGAAGGTCGGAGAGACTTGGAAAGTGGTTGCATCTGGACTAATTTGGGTCCTGCGGATCGATTGGTACCATCCCCGAGCTTGTACGACCTTCGGAAGAGGTCGACCGACGAAATTCCCCCAAATCTGAGGAGATATTCTTGAATAACTTTTTTTGTGAAGGTCGGAGAGACTTGCAAGTAGGCTCTAACCCCACTAAATGGGGTAGCGCGCATCGATCGGTACCATCCTTGAGCTTCTCCGACTTTCGGAAGGGTTAGGGTTAGGGTTAGGGATGAAAGCACATAGGAGAAAGAGATATTCTTGAATAACGTTTTTTGTGAAGGTCGGAGAGACTTGCAAGTAGGCTCTACCCCCACTAAATGGGGTAGCGCGCATCGATCGGTACCATCCTTGAGCTTCTCCGACTTTCGGAAGGGTTAGGGTTAGGGTTAGGGATGAAAGCACATAGGAGAAAGAGATATTCTTGAATAACTTTTTTTGTGAAGGTCGGAGAGACTTGGAAAGTGGTTGCATCTGGACTAATTTGGGTCCTGCGGATCGATTGGTACTATCCCCGAGCTTGTACGACCTTCGGAAGAGGTCGACCGACGAAATTCCCCCAAATCTGAGGAGATATTCTTGAATAACTTTTTTTGTGAAGGTCGGAGAGACTTGCAAGTAGGCTCTACCCCCACTAAATGGGGTTGCGCGCATCGATCGGTACCATCCTTGAGCTTCTCCGACTTTCGGAAGGGTTAGGGTTAGGGTTAGGGATGAAAGCACATAGGAGAAAGAGATATTCTTGAATAACTTTTTTGTGAAGGTCGGAGAGACTTGCAAGTAGGCTCTACCCCCACTAAATGGGGTAGCGCGCATCGATCGGTACCATCCTTGAGCTTCTCCGACTTTCGGAAGGGTTAGGGTTAGGGTTAGGGATGAAAGCACATAGGAGAAAGAGATATTCTTGAATAACTTTTTTTGTGAAGGTCGGAGAGACTTGGAAAGTGGTTGCATCTCGACTAATTTGGGTCCTGCGGATCGATTGGTACCATCCCCGAGCTTGTACGACCTTCGGAAGAGGTCGACCGACGAAATTCCCCCAAATCTGAGGAGATATTCTTGAATAACTTTTTTTGTGAAGGTCGGAGAGACTTGCAAGTAGGCTCTACCCCCACTAAATGGGGTTGCGCGCATCGATCGGTACCATCCTTGAGCTTCTCCGACTTTCGGAAGGGTTAGGGTTAGGGTTAGGGATGAAAGCACATAGGAGAAAGAGATATTCTTGAATAACTTTTTTTGTGAAGGTCGGAGAGACTTGGAAAGTGGTTGCATCTGGACTAATTTGGGTCCTGCGGATCGATTGGTACCATCCCCGAGCTTGTACGACCTTCGGAAGAGGTCGACCGACGAAATTCCCCCAAATCTGAGGAGATATTCTTGAATAACTTTTTTTGTGAAGGTCGGAGAGACATGCAAGTAGGCTCTACCCCCACTAAATGGGGTAGCGCGCATCGATCGGTACCATCTTTGAGCTTCTCCGACTTTTGGAAGGGTTAGGGTTAGGGTTAGGGATGAAAGCACATAGGAGAAAGAGATATTCTTGAATAACTTTTTTTGTGAAGGTCGGAGAGACTTGCAAGTAGGCTCTACCCCCACTAAATGGGGTAGCGCGCATCGATCGGTACCATCCTTGAGCTTCTACGACTTTCGGAAGGGTTAGGGTTAGGGTTAGGGATGAAAGCACATAGGAGAAAGAGATATTCTTGAATAACTTTTTTTGTGAAGGTCGGAGAGACTTGCAAGTAGGCTCTACCCCCACTAAATGGGGTAGCGCGCATCGATCGGTACCATCCTTGAGCTTCTCCGACTTTCGGAAGGGTTAGGGTTAGGGTTAGGGATGAAAGCACATAGGAGAAAGAGATATTCTTGAATAACTTTTTTTGTGAAGGTCGGAGAGACTTGCAAGTAGGCTCTACCCCCACTAAATGGGGTAGCGCGCATCGATCGGTACCATCCTTGAGCTTCTCCGACTTTCGGAAGGGTTAGGGTTAGGGTTAGGGATGAAAGCACATAGGAGAAAGAGATATTCTTGAATAACTTTTTTTGTGAAGGTCGGAGAGACTTGGAAAGTGGTTGCATCTGGACTAATTTGGGTCCTGCGGATCGATTGGTACCATCCCCGAGCTTGTACGACCTTCGGAAGAGGTCGACCGACGAAATTCCCCCAAATCTGAGGAGATATTCTTGAATAACTTTTTTTGTGAAGGTCGGAGAGACTTGCAAGTAGGCTCTACCCCCACTAAATGGGGTAGCGCGCATCGATCGGTACCATCCTTGAGCTTCTCCGACTTTCGGAAGGGTTAGGGTTAGGGTTAGGGATGAAAGCACATAGGAGAAAGAGATATTCTTGAATAACGTTTTTTGTGAAGGTCGGAGAGACTTGCAAGTAGGCTCTACCCCCACTAAATGGGGTAGCGCGCATCGATCGGTACCATCCTTGAGCTTCTCCGACTTTCGGAAGGGTTAGGGTTAGGGTTAGGGATGAAAGCACATAGGAGAAAGAGATATTCTTGAATAACTTTTTTTTGTGAAGGTCGGAGAGACTTGGAAAGTGGTTGCATCTGGACTAATTTGGGTCCTGCGGATCGATTGGTACCATCCCCGAGCTTGTACGACCTTCGGAAGAGGTCGACCGACGAAATTCCCCCAAATCTGAGGAGATATTCTTGAATAACTTTTTTTGTGAAGGTCGGAGAGACTTTGCAAGTAGGCTCTACCCCCACTAAATGGGGTAACGCGCATCGATCGGTACCATCTTTGAGCTTCTCCGACTTTCGGAAG
>NW_026870459.1:0-135000 GCF_963576545.1 Limanda limanda
CTTGAGCTTCTCCGACTTTCGGAAGGGTTAGGGTTAGGGTTAGGGATGAAAGCACATAGGAGAAAGAGATATTCTTGAATAACTTTTTTTGTGAAGGTCGGAGAGACTTGCAAGTAGGCTCTACCCCCACTAAATAGGGTAGCGCGCATCGATCGGTACCATCCTTGAGCTTCTCCGACTTTCGGAAGGGTTAGGGTTAGGGTTAGGGATGAAAGCACATAGGAGAAAGAGATATTCTTGAATAACTTTTTTTGTGAAGGTCGGAGAGACTTGGAAAGTGGTTGCATCTGGACTAATTTGGGTCCTGCGGATCGATTGGTACCATCCCCGAGCTTGTACGACCTTCGGAAGAGGTCGACCGACGAAATTCCCCAAATCTGAGGAGATATTCTTGAATAACTTTTTTTGTGAAGGTCGGAGAGACTTGCAAGTAGGCTCTACCCCCACTAAATGGGGTAGCGCACATCGATCGGTACCATCCTTGAGCTTCTCCGACTTTCGGAAGGGTTAGGGTTAGGGTTAGGGATGAAAGCACATAGGAGAAAGAGATATTCTTGAATAACTTTTTTTGTGAAGGTCGGAGAGACTTGCAAGTAGGCTCTACCCCCACTAAATGGGGTAGCGCGCATCGATCGGAACCATCCTTGAGCTTCTCCGACTTTCGGAAGGGTTAGGGTTAGGGTTAGGGATGAAAGCACATAGGAGAAAGAGATATTCTTGAATAACTTTTTTTGTGAAGGTCGGAGAGACTTGCAAGTAGGCTCTACCCCCACTAAATAGGGTAGCGCGCATCGATCGGTACCATCCTTGAGCTTCTCCGACTTTCGGAAGGGTTAGGGTTAGGGATGAAAGCACATAGGAGAAAGAGATATTCTTGAATAACTTTTTTTGTGAAGGTCGGAGAGACTTGGAAAGTGGTTGCATCTGGACTAATTTGGGTCCTGCGGATCGATTGGTACCATCCCCGAGCTTGTACGACCTTCGGAAGAGGTCGACCGACGAAATTCCCCCAAATCTGAGGAGATATTCTTGAATAACTTTTTTTGTGAAGGTCGGAGAGACTTGCAAGTAGGCTCTACCCCCACTAAATGGGGTAGCGCACATCGATCGGTACCATCCTTGAGCTTCTCCGACTTTCGGAAGGGTTAGGGTTAGGGTTAGGGATGAAAGCACATAGGAGAAAGAGATATTCTTGAATAACTTTTTTTTGTGAAGGTCGGAGAGACTTGCAAGTAGGCTCTACCCCCACTAAATGGGGTAGCGCGCATCGATCGGTACCATCCTTGAGCTTCTCCGACTTTCGGAAGGGGTTAGGGTTAGGGTTAGGGATGAAAGCACATAGGAGAAAGAGATATTCTTGAATAACTTTTTTTGTGAAGGTCGGAGAGACTTGCAAGTAGGCTCTACCCCCACTAAATGGGGTAGCGCGCATCGATCGGTACCATCCTTGAGCTTCTCCGACTTTCGGAAGGGTTAGGGTTAGGGTTAGGGATGAAAGCACATAGGAGAAAGAGATATTCTTGAATAACTTTTTTGGTGAAGGTCGGAGAGACTTGCAAGTAGGCTCTACCCCCACTAAATGGGGTAGCGCGCATCGATCGGTACCATCCTTGAGCTTCTCCGACTTTCGGAAGGGTTAGGGTTAGGGTTAGGGATGAAAGCACATAGGAGAAAGAGATATTCTTGAATAACTTTTTTTGTGAAGGTCGGAGAGACTTGGAAAGTGGTTGCATCTGGACTAATTTGGGTCCTGCGGATCGATTGGTACAATCCCCGAGCTTGTACGACCTTCGGAAGAGGTCGACCGACGAAATTCCCCCAAATCTGAGGAGATATTCTTGAATAACTTTTTTTGTGAAGGTCGGAGAGACTTGCAAGTAGGCTCTACCCCCACTAAATGGGGTAGCGCACATCGATCGGTACCATCCTTGAGCTTCTCCGACTTTCGGAAGGGTTAGGGTTAGGGTTAGGGATGAAAGCACATAGGAGAAAGAGATATTCTTGAATAACTTTTTTTGTGAAGGTCGGAGAGACTTGCAAGTAGGCTCTACCCCCACTAAATGGGGTAGCGCGCATCGATCGGTACCATCCTTGAGCTTCTCCGACTTTCGGAAGGGTTAGGGTTAGGGTTAGGGATGAAAGCACATAGGAGAAAGAGATATTCTTGAATAACTTTTTTTGTGAAGGTCGGAGAGACTTGCAAGTAGGCTCTACCCCCACTAAATGGGGTAGCGCGCATCGATCGGTACCATCCTTGAGCTTCTCCGACTTTCGGAAGGGTTAGGGTTAGGGTTAGGGATGAAAGCACATAGGAGAAAGAGATATTCTTGAATAACTTTTTTGGTGAAGGTCGGAGAGACTTGCAAGTAGGCTCTACCCCCACTAAATGGGGTAGCGCGCATCGATCGGTACCATCCTTGAGCTTCTCCGACTTTCGGAAGGGTTAGGGTTAGGGTTAGGGATGAAAGCACATAGGAGAAAGAGATATTCTTGAATAACTTTTTTTGTGAAGGTCGGAGAGACTTGGAAAGTGGTTGCATCTGGACTAATTTGGGTCCTGCGGATCGATTGGTACCATCCCCGAGCTTGTACGACCTTCGGAAGAGGTCGACCGACGAAATTCCCCCAAATCTGAGGAGATATTCTTGAATAACTTTTTTTTGTGAAGGTCGGAGAGACTTGCAAGTAGGCTCTACCCCCACTAAATGGGGTAGCGCGCATCGATCGGTACCATCCTTGAGCTTCTCCGACTTTCGGAAGGGTTAGGGTTAGGGTTAGGGATGAAAGCACATAGGAGAAAGAGATATTCTTGAATAACTTTTTTTGTGAAGGTCGGAGAGACTTGCAAGTAGGCTCTACCCCCACTAAATGGGGTAGCGCGCATCGATCGGTACCATCCTTGAGCTTCTCCGACTTTCGGAAGGGTTAGGGTTAGGGTTAGGGATGAAAGCACATAGGAGAAAGAGATATTCTTGAATAACTTTTTTTGTGAAGGTCGGAGAGACTTGCAAGTAGGCTCTACCCCCACTAAATAGGGTAGCGCGCATCGATCGGTACCATCTTTGAGCTTCTCCGACTTTCGGAAGGGTTAGGGTTAGGGTTAGGGATGAAAGCACATAGGAGAAAGAGATATTCTTGAATAACTTTTTTTGTGAAGGTCGGAGAGACTTGGAAAGTGGTTGCATCTGGACTAATTTGGGTCCTGCGGATCGATTGGTACCATCCCCGAGCTTGTACGACCTTCGGAAGAGGTCGACCGACGAAATTCCCCCAAATCTGAGGAGATATTCTTGAATAACTTTTTTTGTGAAGGTCGGAGAGACTTGCAAGTAGGCTCTACCCCCACTAAATGGGGTAGCGCACATCGATCGGTACCATCCTTGAGCTTCTCCGACTTTCGGAAGGGTTAGGGTTAGGGTTAGGGATGAAAGCACATAGGAGAAAGAGATATTCTTGAATAACTTTTTTTGTGAAGGTCGGAGAGACTTGCAAGTAGGCTCTACCCCCACTAAATGGGGTAGCGCGCATCGATCGGTACCATCCTTGAGCTTCTCCGACTTTCGGAAGGGTTAGGGTTAGGGATGAAAGCACATAGGAGAAAGAGATATTCTTGAATAACTTTTTTTGTGAAGGTCGGAAAGACTTGCAAGTAGGCTCTACCCCCACTAAATAGGGTAGCGCGCATCGATCGGTACCATCCTTGAGCTTCTCCGACTTTCGGAAGGGTTAGGGTTAGGGTTAGGGATGAAAGCACATAGGAGAAAGAGATATTCTTGAATAACTTTTTTTGTGAAGGTCGGAGAGACTTGGAAAGTGGTTGCATCTGGACTAATTTGGGTCCTGCGGATCGATTGGTACCATCCCCGAGCTTGTACGACCTTCGGAAGAGGTCGACCGACGAAATTCCCCCAAATCTGAGGAGATATTCTTGAATAACTTTTTTTGTGAAGGTCGGAGAGACTTGCAAGTAGGCTCTACCCCCACTAAATGGGGTAGCGCACATCGATCGGTACCATCCTTGAGCTTCTCCGACTTTCGGAAGGGTTAGGGTTAGGGTTAGGGATGAAAGCACATAGGAGAAAGAGATATTCTTGAATAACTTTTTTTGTGAAGGTCGGAGAGACTTGCAAGTAGGCTCTACCCCCACTAAATGGGGTAGCGCGCATCGATCGGTACCATCCTTGAGCTTCTCCGACTTTTGGAAGGGTTAGGGTTAGGGTTAGGGATGAAAGCACATAGGAGAAAGAGATATTCTTGAATAACTTTTTTTGTGAAGGTCGGAGAGACTTGCAAGTAGGCTCTACCCCCACTAAATGGGGTAGCGCGCATCGATCGGTACCATCCTTGAGCTTCTCCGACTTTCGGAAGGGTTAGGGTTAGGGTTAGGGATGAAAGCACATAGGAGAAAGAGATATTCTTGAATAACTTTTTTTGTGAAGGTCGGAGAGACTTGCAAGTAGGCTCTACCCCCACTAAATGGGGTAGCGCGCATCGATTGGTACCATCCTTGAGCTTCTCCGACTTTCGGAAGGGTTAGGGTTAGGGATGAAAGCACATAGGAGAAAGAGATATTCTTGAATAACTTTTTTGGTGAAGGTCGGAGAGACTTGCAAGTAGGCTCTACCCCCACTAAATGGGGTAGCGCGCATCGATCGGTACCATCCTTGAGCTTCTCCGACTTTCGGAAGGGTTAGGGTTAGGGTTAGGGATGAAAGCACATAGGAGAAAGAGATATTCTTGAATAACTTTTTTTGTGAAGGTCGGAGAGACTTGGAAAGTGGTTGCATCTGGACTAATTTGGGTCCTGCGGATCGATTGGTACCATCCCCGAGCTTGTACGACCTTCGGAAGAGGTCGACCGACGAAATTCCCCCAAATCTGAGGAGATATTCTTGAATAACTTTTTTTGTGAAGGTCGGAGAGACTTGCAAGTAGGCTCTACCCCCACTAAATGGGGTAGCGCGCATCGATCGGTACCATCCTTGAGCTTCTCCGACTTTCGGAAGGGTTAGGGTTAGGGTTAGGGATGAAAGCACATAGGAGAAAGAGATATTCTTGAATAACTTTTTTGGTGAAGGTCGGAGAGACTTGCAAGTAGGCTCTACCCCCACTAAATGGGGTAGCGCGCATCGATCGGTACCATCCTTGAGCTTCTCCGACTTTCGGAAGGGTTAGGGTTAGGGTTAGGGATGAAAGCACATAGGAGAAAGAGATATTCTTGAATAACTTTTTTTGTGAAGGTCGGAGAGACTTGCAAGTAGGCTCTACCCCCACTAAATGGGGTAGCGCGCATCGATCGGTACCATCCTTGAGCTTCTCCGACTTTCGGAAGGGTTAGGGTTAGGGTTAGGGATGAAAGCACATAGGAGAAAGAGATATTCTTGAATAACTTTTTTTGTGAAGGTCGGAGAGACTTGCAAGTAGGCTCTACCCCCACTAAATAGGGTAGCGCGCATCGATCGGTACCATCTTTGAGCTTCTCCGACTTTCGGAAGGGTTAGGGTTAGGGTTAGGGATGAAAGCACATAGGAGAAAGAGATATTCTTGAATAACTTTTTTTGTGAAGGTCGGAGAGACTTGGAAAGTGGTTGCATCTGGACTAATTTGGGTCCTGCGGATCGATTGGTACCATCCCCGAGCTTGTACGACCTTCGGAAGAGGTCGACCGACGAAATTCCCCCAAATCTGAGGAGATATTCTTGAATAACTTTTTTTGTGAAGGTCGGAGAGACTTGCAAGTAGGCTCTACCCCCACTAAATGGGGTAGCGCACATCGATCGGTACCATCCTTGAGCTTCTCCGACTTTCGGAAGGGTTAGGGTTAGGGTTAGGGATGAAAGCACATAGGAGAAAGAGATATTCTTGAATAACTTTTTTTGTGAAGGTCGGAGAGACTTGCAAGTAGGCTCTACCCCCACTAAATGGGGTAGCGCGCATCGATCGGTACCATCCTTGAGCTTCTCCGACTTTCGGAAGGGTTAGGGTTAGGGTTAGGGATGAAAGCACATAGGAGAAAGAGATATTCTTGAATAACTTTTTTTGTGAAGGTCGGAGAGACTTGCAAGTAGGCTCTACCCCCACTAAATGGGGTAGCGCGCATCGATCGGTACCATCCTTGAGCTTCTCCGACTTTCGGAAGGGTTAGGGTTAGGGTTAGGGATGAAAGCACATAGGAGAAAGAGATATTCTTGAATAACTTTTTTGGTGAAGGTCGGAGAGACTTGCAAGTAGGCTCTACCCCCACTAAATGGGGTAGCGCGCATCGATCGGTACCATCCTTGAGCTTCTCCGACTTTCGGAAGGGTTAGGGTTAGGGTTAGGGATGAAAGCACATAGGAGAAAGAGATATTCTTGAATAACTTTTTTTGTGAAGGTCGGAGAGACTTGGAAAGTGGTTGCATCTGGACTAATTTGGGTCCTGCGGATCGATTGGTACCATCCCCGAGCTTGTACGACCTTCGGAAGAGGTCGACCGACGAAATTCCCCCAAATCTGAGGAGATATTCTTGAATAACTTTTTTTGTGAAGGTCGGAGAGACTTGCAAGTAGGCTCTACCCCCACTAAATGGGGTAGCGCGCATCGATCGGTACCATCCTTGAGCTTCTCCGACTTTCGGAAGGGTTAGGGTTAGGGTTAGGGATGAAAGCACATAGGAGAAAGAGATATTCTTGAATAACTTTTTTTGTGAAGGTCGGAGAGACTTGCAAGTAGGCTCTACCCCCACTAAATGGGGTAGCGCGCATCGATCGGTACCATCCTTGAGCTTCTCCGACTTTCGGAAGGGTTAGGGTTAGGGTTAGGGATGAAAGCACATAGGAGAAAGAGATATTCTTGAATAACTTTTTTTGTGAAGGTCGGAGAGACTTGCAAGTAGGCTCTACCCCCACTAAATAGGGTAGCGCGCATCGATCGGTACCATCTTTGAGCTTCTCCGACTTTCGGAAGGGTTAGGGTTAGGGTTAGGGATGAAAGCACATAGGAGAAAGAGATATTCTTGAATAACTTTTTTTGTGAAGGTCGGAGAGACTTGGAAAGTGGTTGCATCTGGACTAATTTGGGTCCTGCGGATCGATTGGTACCATCCCCGAGCTTGTACGACCTTCGGAAGAGGTCGACCGACGAAATTCCCCCAAATCTGAGGAGATATTCTTGAATAACTTTTTTTGTGAAGGTCGGAGAGACTTGCAAGTAGGCTCTACCCCCACTAAATGGGGTAGCGCACATCGATCGGTACCATCCTTGAGCTTCTCCGACTTTCGGAAGGGTTAGGGTTAGGGTTAGGGATGAAAGCACATAGGAGAAAGAGATATTCTTGAATAACTTTTTTTGTGAAGGTCGGAGAGACTTGCAAGTAGGCTCTACCCCCACTAAATGGGGTAGCGCGCATCGATCGGTACCATCCTTGAGCTTCTCCGACTTTCGGAAGGGTTAGGGTTAGGGATGAAAGCACATAGGAGAAAGAGATATTCTTGAATAACTTTTTTTGTGAAGGTCGGAAAGACTTGCAAGTAGGCTCTACCCCCACTAAATAGGGTAGCGCGCATCGATCGGTACCATCCTTGAGCTTCTCCGACTTTCGGAAGGGTTAGGGTTAGGGTTAGGGATGAAAGCACATAGGAGAAAGAGATAT
Source organism: Limanda limanda (assembly GCF_963576545.1). Classification (NCBI taxonomy): domain Eukaryota; kingdom Metazoa; phylum Chordata; class Actinopteri; order Pleuronectiformes; family Pleuronectidae; genus Limanda; species Limanda limanda. The sequence continues at coordinate 7,632 of NW_026870459.1, forward strand.
TCTTGAATAACTTTTTTTGTGAAGGTCGGAGAGACTTGGAAAGTGGTTGCATCTGGACTAATTTGGGTCCTGCGGATCGATTGGTACCATCCCCGAGCTTGTACGACCTTCGGAAGAGGTCGACCGACGAAATTCCCCCAAATCTGAGGAGATATTCTTGAATAACTTTTTTTGTGAAGGTCGGAGAGACTTGCAAGTAGGCTCTACCCCCACTAAATGGGGTAGCGCACATCGATCGGTACCATCCTTGAGCTTCTCCGACTTTCGGAAGGGTTAGGGTTAGGGTTAGGGATGAAAGCACATAGGAGAAAGAGATATTCTTGAATAACTTTTTTTGTGAAGGTCGGAGAGACTTGCAAGTAGGCTCTACCCCCACTAAATGGGGTAGCGCGCATCGATCGGTACCATCCTTGAGCTTCTCCGACTTTTGGAAGGGTTAGGGTTAGGGTTAGGGATGAAAGCACATAGGAGAAAGAGATATTCTTGAATAACTTTTTTTGTGAAGGTCGGAGAGACTTGCAAGTAGGCTCTACCCCCACTAAATGGGGTAGCGCGCATCGATCGGTACCATCCTTGAGCTTCTCCGACTTTCGGAAGGGTTAGGGTTAGGGTTAGGGATGAAAGCACATAGGAGAAAGAGATATTCTTGAATAACTTTTTTTGTGAAGGTCGGAGAGACTTGCAAGTAGGCTCTACCCCCACTAAATGGGGTAGCGCGCATCGATTGGTACCATCCTTGAGCTTCTCCGACTTTCGGAAGGGTTAGGGTTAGGGTTAGGGATGAAAGCACATAGGAGAAAGAGATATTCTTGAATAACTTTTTTGGTGAAGGTCGGAGAGACTTGCAAGTAGGCTCTACCCCCACTAAATGGGGTAGCGCGCATCGATCGGTACCATCCTTGAGCTTCTCCGACTTTCGGAAGGGTTAGGGTTAGGGTTAGGGATGAAAGCACATAGGAGAAAGAGATATTCTTGAATAACTTTTTTTGTGAAGGTCGGAGAGACTTGGAAAGTGGTTGCATCTGGACTAATTTGGGTCCTGCGGATCGATTGGTACCATCCCCGAGCTTGTACGACCTTCGGAAGAGGTCGACCGACGAAATTCCCCCAAATCTGAGGAGATATTCTTGAATAACTTTTTTTGTGAAGGTCGGAGAGACTTGCAAGTAGGCTCTACCCCCACTAAATGGGGTAGCGCGCATCGATCGGTACCATCCTTGAGCTTCTCCGACTTTCGGAAGGGTTAGGGTTAGGGTTAGGGATGAAAGCACATAGGAGAAAGAGATATTCTTGAATAACTTTTTTGGTGAAGGTCGGAGAGACTTGCAAGTAGGCTCTACCCCCACTAAATGGGGTAGCGCGCATCGATCGGTACCATCCTTGAGCTTCTCCGACTTTCGGAAGGGTTAGGGTTAGGGTTAGGGATGAAAGCACATAGGAGAAAGAGATATTCTTGAATAACTTTTTTTGTGAAGGTCGGAGAGACTTGCAAGTAGGCTCTACCCCCACTAAATGGGGTAGCGCGCATCGATCGGTACCATCCTTGAGCTTCTCCGACTTTCGGAAGGGTTAGGGTTAGGGTTAGGGATGAAAGCACATAGGAGAAAGAGATATTCTTGAATAACTTTTTTTGTGAAGGTCGGAGAGACTTGCAAGTAGGCTCTACCCCCACTAAATAGGGTAGCGCGCATCGATCGGTACCATCTTTGAGCTTCTCCGACTTTCGGAAGGGTTAGGGTTAGGGTTAGGGATGAAAGCACATAGGAGAAAGAGATATTCTTGAATAACTTTTTTTGTGAAGGTCGGAGAGACTTGGAAAGTGGTTGCATCTGGACTAATTTGGGTCCTGCGGATCGATTGGTACCATCCCCGAGCTTGTACGACCTTCGGAAGAGGTCGACCGACGAAATTCCCCCAAATCTGAGGAGATATTCTTGAATAACTTTTTTTGTGAAGGTCGGAGAGACTTGCAAGTAGGCTCTACCCCCACTAAATGGGGTAGCGCACATCGATCGGTACCATCCTTGAGCTTCTCCGACTTTCGGAAGGGTTAGGGTTAGGGTTAGGGATGAAAGCACATAGGAGAAAGAGATATTCTTGAATAACTTTTTTTGTGAAGGTCGGAGAGACTTGCAAGTAGGCTCTACCCCCACTAAATGGGGTAGCGCGCATCGATCGGTACCATCCTTGAGCTTCTCCGACTTTCGGAAGGGTTAGGGTTAGGGTTAGGGATGAAAGCACATAGGAGAAAGAGATATTCTTGAATAACTTTTTTTGTGAAGGTCGGAAAGACTTGCAAGTAGGCTCTACCCCCACTAAATAGGGTAGCGCGCATCGATCGGTACCATCCTTGAGCTTCTCCGACTTTCGGAAGGGTTAGGGTTAGGGTTAGGGATGAAAGCACATAGGAGAAAGAGATATTCTTGAATAACTTTTTTTGTGAAGGTCGGAGAGACTTGGAAAGTGGTTGCATCTGGACTAATTTGGGTCCTGCGGATCGATTGGTACCATCCCCGAGCTTGTACGACCTTCGGAAGAGGTCGACCGACGAAATTCCCCCAAATCTGAGGAGATATTCTTGAATAACTTTTTTTGTGAAGGTCGGAGAGACTTGCAAGTAGGCTCTACCCCCACTAAATGGGGTAGCGCACATCGATCGGTACCATCCTTGAGCTTCTCCGACTTTCGGAAGGGTTAGGGTTAGGGTTAGGGATGAAAGCACATAGGAGAAAGAGATATTCTTGAATAACTTTTTTTGTGAAGGTCGGAGAGACTTGCAAGTAGGCTCTACCCCCACTAAATGGGGTAGCGCGCATCGATCGGTACCATCCTTGAGCTTCTCCGACTTTTGGAAGGGTTAGGGTTAGGGTTAGGGATGAAAGCACATAGGAGAAAGAGATATTCTTGAATAACTTTTTTTGTGAAGGTCGGAGAGACTTGCAAGTAGGCTCTACCCCCACTAAATGGGGTAGCGCGCATCGATCGGTACCATCCTTGAGCTTTTCCGACTTTCGGAAGGGTTAGGGTTAGGGTTAGGGATGAAAGCACATAGGAGAAAGAGATATTCTTGAATAACTTTTTTTGTGAAGGTCGGAGAGACTTGCAAGTAGGCTCTACCCCCACTAAATGGGGTAGCGCGCATCGATCGGTACCATCCTTGAGCTTCTCCGACTTTCGGAAGGGTTAGGGTTAGGGTTAGGGATGAAAGCACATAGGAGAAAGAGATATTCTTGAATAACTTTTTTTGTGAAGGTCGGAGAGACTTGCAAGTAGGCTCTACCCCCACTAAATGGGGTAGCGCGCATCGATCGGTACCATCCTTGAGCTTCTCCGACTTTCGGAAGGGTTAGGGTTAGGGTTAGGGATGAAAGCACATAGGAGAAAGAGATATTCTTGAATAACTTTTTTTGTGAAGGTCGGAGAGACTTGGAAAGTGGTTGCATCTGGACTAATTTGGGTCCTGCGGATCGATTGGTACCATCCCCGAGCTTGTACGACCTTCGGAAGAGGTCGACCGACGAAATTCCCCCAAATCTGAGGAGATATTCTTGAATAACTTTTTTTGTGAAGGTCGGAGAGACTTGCAAGTAGGCTCTACCCCCACTAAATGGGGTAGCGCACATCGATCGGTACCATCCTTGAGCTTCTCCGACTTTCGGAAGGGTTAGGGTTAGGGTTAGGGATGAAAGCACATAGGAGAAAGAGATATTCTTGAATAACTTTTTTTGTGAAGGTCGGAGAGACTTGCAAGTAGGCTCTACCCCCACTAAATGGGGTAGCGCGCATCGATCGGTACCATCCTTGAGCTTCTCCGACTTTTGGAAGGGTTAGGGTTAGGGTTAGGGATGAAAGCACATAGGAGAAAGAGATATTCTTGAATAACTTTTTTTGTGAAGGTCGGAGAGACTTGGAAAGTGGTTGCATCTGGACTAATTTGGGTCCTGCGGATCGATTGGTACCATCCCCGAGCTTGTACGACCTTCGGAAGAGGTCGACCGACGAAATTCCCCCAAATCTGAGGAGATATTCTTGAATAACTTTTTTTGTGAAGGTCGGAGAGACTTGCAAGTAGGCTCTACCCCCACTAAATGGGGTTGCGCGCATCGATCGGTACCATCCTTGAGCTTCTCCGACTTTCGGAAGGGTTAGGGTTAGGGATGAAAGCACATAGGAGAAAGAGATATTCTTGAATAACTTTTTTTGTGAAGGTCGGAGAGACTTGCAAGTAGGCTCTACCCCCACTAAATGGGGTAGCGCGCATCGATCGGTACCATCCTTGAGCTTCTCCGACTTTCGGAAGGGTTAGGGTTAGGGTTAGGGATGAAAGCACATAGGAGAAAGAGATATTCTTGAATAACTTTTTTTGTGAAGGTCGGAGAGACTTGGAAAGTGGTTGCATCTGGACTAATTTGGGTCCTGCGGATCGATTGGTACCATCCCCGAGCTTGTACGACCTTCGGAAGAGGTCGACCGACGAAATTCCCCCAAATCTGAGGAGATATTCTTGAATAACTTTTTTTGTGAAGGTCGGAGAGACTTGCAAGTAGGCTCTACCCCCACTAAATGGGGTAGCGCGCATCGATCGGTACCATCCTTGAGCTTCTCCGACTTTCGGAAGGGTTAGGGTTAGGGTTAGGGATGAAAGCACATAGGAGAAAGAGATATTCTTGAATAACTTTTTTTGTGAATGTCGGAAAGACTTGCAAGTAGGCTCTACCCCCACTAAATGGGGTAGCGCGCATCGATCGGTACCATCCTTGAGCTTCTCCGACTTTCGGAAGGGTTAGGGTTAGGGTTAGGGATGAAAGCACATAGGAGAAAGAGATATTCTTGAATAACTTTTTTTGTGAAGGTCGGAGAGACTTGCAAGTAGGCTCTACCCCCACTAAATAGGGTAGCGCGCATCGATCGGTACCATCTTTGAGCTTCTCCGACTTTCGGAAGGGTTAGGGTTAGGGTTAGGGATGAAAGCACATAGGAGAAAGAGATATTCTTGAATAACTTTTTTTGTGAAGGTCGGAGAGACTTGGAAAGTGGTTGCATCTGGACTAATTTGGGTCCTGCGGATCGATTGGTACCATCCCCGAGCTTGTACGACCTTCGGAAGAGGTCGACCGACGAAATTCCCCCAAATCTGAGGAGATATTCTTGAATAACTTTTTTTGTGAAGGTCGGAGAGACTTGCAAGTAGGCTCTACCCCCACTAAATGGGGTAGCGCACATCGATCGGTACCATCCTTGAGCTTCTCCGACTTTCGGAAGGGTTAGGGTTAGGGTTAGGGATGAAAGCACATAGGAGAAAGAGATATTCTTGAATAACTTTTTTTGTGAAGGTCGGAGAGACTTGCAAGTAGGCTCTACCCCCACTAAATGGGGTAGCGCGCATCGATCGGTACCATCCTTGAGCTTCTCCGACTTTCGGAAGGGTTAGGGTTAGGGATGAAAGCACATAGGAGAAAGAGATATTCTTGAATAACTTTTTTTGTGAAGGTCGGAAAGACTTGCAAGTAGGCTCTACCCCCACTAAATAGGGTAGCGCGCATCGATCGGTACCATCCTTGAGCTTCTCCGACTTTCGGAAGGGTTAGGGTTAGGGTTAGGGATGAAAGCACATAGGAGAAAGAGATATTCTTGAATAACTTTTTTTGTGAAGGTCGGAGAGACTTGGAAAGTGGTTGCATCTGGACTAATTTGGGTCCTGCGGATCGATTGGTACCATCCCCGAGCTTGTACGACCTTCGGAAGAGGTCGACCGACGAAATTCCCCCAAATCTGAGGAGATATTCTTGAATAACTTTTTTTGTGAAGGTCGGAGAGACTTGCAAGTAGGCTCTACCCCCACTAAATGGGGTAGCGCACATCGATCGGTACCATCCTTGAGCTTCTCCGACTTTCGGAAGGGTTAGGGTTAGGGTTAGGGATGAAAGCACATAGGAGAAAGAGATATTCTTGAATAACTTTTTTTGTGAAGGTCGGAGAGACTTGCAAGTAGGCTCTACCCCCACTAAATGGGGTAGCGCGCATCGATCGGTACCATCCTTGAGCTTCTCCGACTTTTGGAAGGGTTAGGGTTAGGGTTAGGGATGAAAGCACATAGGAGAAAGAGATATTCTTGAATAACTTTTTTTGTGAAGGTCGGAGAGACTTGCAAGTAGGCTCTACCCCCACTAAATGGGGTAGCGCGCATCGATCGGTACCATCCTTGAGCTTCTCCGACTTTCGGAAGGGTTAGGGTTAGGGTTAGGGATGAAAGCACATAGGAGAAAGAGATATTCTTGAATAACTTTTTTTGTGAAGGTCGGAGAGACTTGCAAGTAGGCTCTACCCCCACTAAATGGGGTAGCGCGCATCGATCGGTACCATCCTTGAGCTTCTCCGACTTTCGGAAGGGTTAGGGTTAGGGTTAGGGATGAAAGCACATAGGAGAAAGAGATATTCTTGAATAACTTTTTTGGTGAAGGTCGGAGAGACTTGCAAGTAGGCTCTACCCCCACTAAATGGGGTAGCGCGCATCGATCGGTACCATCCTTGAGCTTCTCCGACTTTCGGAAGGGTTAGGGTTAGGGTTAGGGATGAAAGCACATAGGAGAAAGAGATATTCTTGAATAACTTTTTTTGTGAAGGTCGGAGAGACTTGGAAAGTGGTTGCATCTGGACTAATTTGGGTCCTGCGGATCGATTGGTACCATCCCCGAGCTTGTACGACCTTCGGAAGAGGTCGACCGACGAAATTCCCCCAAATCTGAGGAGATATTCTTGAATAACTTTTTTTGTGAAGGTCGGAGAGACTTGCAAGTAGGCTCTACCCCCACTAAATGGGGTAGCGCGCATCGATCGGTACCATCCTTGAGCTTCTCCGACTTTCGGAAGGGTTAGGGTTAGGGTTAGGGATGAAAGCACATAGGAGAAAGAGATATTCTTGAATAACTTTTTTTGTGAAGGTCGGAGAGACTTGCAAGTAGGCTCTACCCCCACTAAATGGGGTAGCGCGCATCGATCGGTACCATCCTTGAGCTTCTCCGACTTTCGGAAGGGTTAGGGTTAGGGTTAGGGATGAAAGCACATAGGAGAAAGAGATATTCTTGAATAACTTTTTTTGTGAAGGTCGGAGAGACTTGCAAGTAGGCTCTACCCCCACTAAATAGGGTAGCGCGCATCGATCGGTACCATCTTTGAGCTTCTCCGACTTTCGGAAGGGTTAGGGTTAGGGTTAGGGATGAAAGCACATAGGAGAAAGAGATATTCTTGAATAACTTTTTTTGTGAAGGTCGGAGAGACTTGGAAAGTGGTTGCATCTGGACTAATTTGGGTCCTGCGGATCGATTGGTACCATCCCCGAGCTTGTACGACCTTCGGAAGAGGTCGACCGACGAAATTCCCCCAAATCTGAGGAGATATTCTTGAATAACTTTTTTTGTGAAGGTCGGAGAGACTTGCAAGTAGGCTCTACCCCCACTAAATGGGGTAGCGCACATCGATCGGTACCATCCTTGAGCTTCTCCGACTTTCGGAAGGGTTAGGGTTAGGGTTAGGGATGAAAGCACATAGGAGAAAGAGATATTCTTGAATAACTTTTTTTGTGAAGGTCGGAGAGACTTGCAAGTAGGCTCTACCCCCACTAAATAGGGTAGCGCGCATCGATCGGTACCATCCTTGAGCTTCTCCGACTTTCGGAAGGGTTAGGGTTAGGGTTAGGGATGAAAGCACATAGGAGAAAGAGATATTCTTGAATAACTTTTTTTGTGAAGGTCGGAGAGACTTGGAAAGTGGTTGCATCTGGACTAATTTGGGTCCTGCGGATCGATTGGTACCATCCCCGAGCTTGTACGACCTTCGGAAGAGGTCGACCGACGAAATTCCCCCAAATCTGAGGAGATATTCTTGAATAACTTTTTTTGTGAAGGTCGGAGAGACTTGCAAGTAGGCTCTACCCCCACTAAATGGGGTAGCGCACATCGATCGGTACCATCCTTGAGCTTCTCCGACTTTCGGAAGGGTTAGGGTTAGGGTTAGGGATGAAAGCACATAGGAGAAAGAGATATTCTTGAATAACTTTTTTTGTGAAGGTCGGAGAGACTTGCAAGTAGGCTCTACCCCCACTAAATGGGGTAGCGCGCATCGATCGGTACCATCCTTGAGCTTCTCCGACTTTTGGAAGGGTTAGGGTTAGGGTTAGGGATGAAAGCACATAGGAGAAAGAGATATTCTTGAATAACTTTTTTTGTGAAGGTCGGAGAGACTTGCAAGTAGGCTCTACCCCCACTAAATGGGGTAGCGCGCATCGATCGGTACCATCCTTGAGCTTCTCCGACTTTCGGAAGGGTTAGGGTTAGGGTTAGGGATGAAAGCACATAGGAGAAAGAGATATTCTTGAATAACTTTTTTTGTGAAGGTCGGAGAGACTTGCAAGTAGGCTCTACCCCCACTAAATGGGGTAGCGCGCATCGATCGGTACCATCCTTGAGCTTCTCCGACTTTCGGAAGGGTTAGGGTTAGGGTTAGGGATGAAAGCACATAGGAGAAAGAGATATTCTTGAATAACTTTTTTTGTGAAGGTCGGAGAGACTTGCAAGTAGGCTCTACCCCCACTAAATGGGGTAGCGCGCATCGATCGGTACCATCCTTGAGCTTCTCCGACTTTCGGAAGGGTTAGGGTTAGGGATGAAAGCACATAGGAGAAAGAGATATTCTTGAATAACTTTTTTTGTGAAGGTCGGAGAGACTTGGAAAGTGGTTGCATCTGGACTAATTTGGGTCCTGCGGATCGATTGGTACCATCCCCGAGCTTGTACGACCTTCGGAAGAGGTCGACCGACGAAATTCCCCCAAATCTGAGGAGATATTCTTGAATAACTTTTTTTGTGAAGGTCGGAGAGACTTGCAAGTAGGCTCTACCCCCACTAAATGGGGTAGCGCACATCGATCGGTACCATCCTTGAGCTTCTCCGACTTTCGGAAGGGTTAGGGTTAGGGTTAGGGATGAAAGCACATAGGAGAAAGAGATATTCTTGAATAACTTTTTTTGTGAAGGTCGGAGAGACTTGCAAGTAGGCTCTACCCCCACTAAATGGGGTAGCGCGCATCGATCGGTACCATCCTTGAGCTTCTCCGACTTTTGGAAGGGTTAGGGTTAGGGTTAGGGATGAAAGCACATAGGAGAAAGAGATATTCTTGAATAACTTTTTTTGTGAAGGTCGGAGAGACTTGGAAAGTGGTTGCATCTGGACTAATTTGGGTCCTGCGGATCGATTGGTACCATCCCCGAGCTTGTACGACCTTCGGAAGAGGTCGACCGACGAAATTCCCCCAAATCTGAGGAGATATTCTTGAATAACTTTTTTTGTGAAGGTCGGAGAGACTTGCAAGTAGGCTCTACCCCCACTAAATGGGGTTGCGCGCATCGATCGGTACCATCCTTGAGCTTCTCCGACTTTCGGAAGGGTTAGGGTTAGGGATGAAAGCACATAGGAGAAAGAGATATTCTTGAATAACTTTTTTTGTGAAGGTCGGAGAGACTTGCAAGTAGGCTCTACCCCCACTAAATGGGGTAGCGCGCATCGATCGGTACCATCCTTGAGCTTCTCCGACTTTCGGAAGGGTTAGGGTTAGGGATGAAAGCACATAGGAGAAAGAGATATTCTTGAATAACTTTTTTTGTGAAGGTCGGAGAGACTTGGAAAGTGGTTGCATCTGGACTAATTTGGGTCCTGCGGATCGATTGGTACCATCCCCGAGCTTGTACGACCTTCGGAAGAGGTCGACCGACGAAATTCCCCCAAATCTGAGGAGATATTCTTGAATAACTTTTTTTGTGAAGGTCGGAGAGACTTGCAAGTAGGCTCTACCCCCACTAAATGGGGTTGCGCGCATCGATCGGTACCATCCTTGAGCTTCTCCGACTTTCGGAAGGGTTAGGGTTAGGGATGAAAGCACATAGGAGAAAGAGATATTCTTGAATAACTTTTTTTGTGAAGGTCGGAGAGACTTGCAAGTAGGCTCTACCCCCACTAAATGGGGTAGCGCGCATCGATCGGTACCATCCTTGAGCTTCTCCGACTTTCGGAAGGGTTAGGGTTAGGGTTAGGGATGAAAGCACATAGGAGAAAGAGATATTCTTGAATAACTTTTTTTGTGAAGGTCGGAGAGACTTGGAAAGTGGTTGCATCTGGACTAATTTGGGTCCTGCGGATCGATTGGTACCATCCCCGAGCTTGTACGACCTTCGGAAGAGGTCGACCGACGAAATTCCCCCAAATCTGAGGAGATATTCTTGAATAACTTTTTTTGTGAAGGTCGGAGAGACTTGCAAGTAGGCTCTACCCCCACTAAATGGGGTTGCGCGCATCGATCGGTACCATCCTTGAGCTTCTCCGACTTTCGGAAGGGTTAGGGTTAGGGTTAGGGATGAAAGCACATAGGAGAAAGAGATATTCTTGAATAACTTTTTTTGTGAAGGTCGGAGAGACTTGCAAGTAGGCTCTACCCCCACTAAATGGGGTAGCGCGCATCGATCGGTACCATCCTTGAGCTTCTCCGACTTTCGGAAGGGTTAGGGTTAGGGTTAGGGATGAAAGCACATAGGAGAAAGAGATATTCTTGAATAACTTTTTTTGTGAAGGTCGGAGAGACTTGCAAGTAGGCTCTACCCCCACTAAATGGGGTAGCACGCATCGATCGGTACCATCCTTGAGCTTCTCCGACTTTCGGAAGGGTTAGGGTTAGGGATGAAAGCACATAGGAGAAAGAGATATTCTTGAATAACTTTTTTTGTGAAGGTCGGAGAGACTTGGAAAGTGGTTGCATCTGGACTAATTTGGGTCCTGCGGATCGATTGGTACCATCCCCGAGCTTGTACGACCTTCGGAAGAGGTCGACCGACGAAATTCCCCCAAATCTGAGGAGATATTCTTGAATAACTTTTTTTGTGAAGGTCGGAGAGACTTGCAAGTAGGCTCTACCCCCACTAAATGGGGTAGCGCACATCGATCGGTACCATCCTTGAGCTTCTCCGACTTTTGGAAGGGTTAGGGTTAGGGTTAGGGATGAAAGCACATAGGAGAAAGAGATATTCTTGAATAACTTTTTTTGTGAAGGTCGGAGAGACTTGCAAGTAGGCTCTACCCCCACTAAATGGGGTAGCGCGCATCGATCGGTACCATCCTTGAGCTTCTCCGACTTTCGGAAGGGTTAGGGTTAGGGTTAGGGATGAAAGCACATAGGAGAAAGAGATATTCTTGAATAACTTTTTTTGTGAAGGTCGGAGAGACTTGGAAAGTGGTTGCATCTGGACTAATTTGGGTCCTGCGGATCGATTGGTACCATCCCCGAGCTTGTACGACCTTCGGAAGAGGTCGACCGACGAAATTCCCCCAAATCTGAGGAGATATTCTTGAATAACTTTTTTTGTGAAGGTCGGAGAGACTTGCAAGTAGGCTCTACCCCCACTAAATGGGGTTGCGCGCATCGATCGGTACCATCCTTGAGCTTCTCCGACTTTCGGAAGGGTTAGGGTTAGGGTTAGGGATGAAAGCACATAGGAGAAAGAGATATTCTTGAATAACTTTTTTTGTGAAGGTCGGAGAGACTTGCAAGTAGGCTCTACCCCCACTAAATGGGGTAGCGCGCATCGATCGGTACCATCCTTGAGCTTCTCCGACTTTCGGAAGGGTTAGGGTTAGGGTTAGGGATGAAAGCACATAGGAGAAAGAGATATTCTTGAATAACTTTTTTTGTGAAGGTCGGAGAGACTTGGAAAGTGGTTGCATCTGGACTAATTTGGGTCCTGCAGATCGATTGGTACCATCCCCGAGCTTGTACGACCTTCGGAAGAGGTCGACCGACGAAATTCCCCCAAATCTGAGGAGATATTCTTGAATAACTTTTTTTGTGAAGGTCGGAGAGACTTGCAAGTAGGCTCTACCCCCACTAAATGGGGTTGCGCGCATCGATCGGTACCATCCTTGAGCTTCTCCGACTTTCGGAAGGGTTAGGGTTAGGGTTAGGGATGAAAGCACATAGGAGAAAGAGATATTCTTGAATAACTTTTTTTGTGAAGGTCGGAGAGACTTGCAAGTAGGCTCTACCCCCACTAAATGGGGTAGCGCACATCGATCGGTACCATCCTTGAGCTTCTCCGACTTTCGGAAGGGTTAGGGTTAGGGTTAGGGATGAAAGCACATAGGAGAAAGAGATATTCTTGAATAACTTTTTTTGTGAAGGTCGGAGAGACTTGCAAGTAGGCTCTACCCCCACTAAATGGGGTAGCACGCATCGATCGGTACCATCCTTGAGCTTCTCCGACTTTCGGAAGGGTTAGGGTTAGGGATGAAAGCACATAGGAGAAAGAGATATTCTTGAATAACTTTTTTTGTGAAGGTCGGAGAGACTTGGAAAGTGGTTGCATCTGGACTAATTTGGGTCCTGCGGATCGATTGGTACCATCCCCGAGCTTGTACGACCTTCGGAAGAGGTCGACCGACGAAATTCCCCCAAATCTGAGGAGATATTCTTGAATAACTTTTTTTGTGAAGGTCGGAGAGACTTGCAAGTAGGCTCTACCCCCACTAAATGGGGTAGCGCACATCGATCGGTACCATCCTTGAGCTTCTCCGACTTTTGGAAGGGTTAGGGTTAGGGTTAGGGATGAAAGCACATAGGAGAAAGAGATATTCTTGAATAACTTTTTTTGTGAAGGTCGGAGAGACTTGCAAGTAGGCTCTACCCCCACTAAATGGGGTAGCGCGCATCGATCGGTACCATCCTTGAGCTTCTCCGACTTTCGGAAGGGTTAGGGTTAGGGTTAGGGATGAAAGCACATAGGAGAAAGAGATATTCTTGAATAACTTTTTTTGTGAAGGTCGGAGAGACTTGGAAAGTGGTTGCATCTGGACTAATTTGGGTCCTGCGGATCGATTGGTACCATCCCCGAGCTTGTACGACCTTCGGAAGAGGTCGACCGTCGAAATTCCCCCAAATCTGAGGAGATATTCTTGAATAACTTTTTTTGTGAAGGTCGGAGAGACTTGCAAGTAGGCTCTACCCCCACTAAATGGGGTTGCGCGCATCGATCGGTACCATCCTTGAGCTTCTCCGACTTTCGGAAGGGTTAGGGTTAGGGTTAGGGATGAAAGCACATAGGAGAAAGAGATATTCTTGAATAACTTTTTTTGTGAAGGTCGGAGAGACTTGCAAGTAGGCTCTACCCCCACTAAATGGGGTAGCGCGCATCGATCGGTACCATCCTTGAGCTTCTCCGACTTTCGGAAGGGTTAGGGTTAGGGTTAGGGATGAAAGCACATAGGAGAAAGAGATATTCTTGAATAACTTTTTTTGTGAAGGTCGGAGAGACTTGGAAAGTGGTTGCATCTGGACTAATTTGGGTCCTGCAGATCGATTGGTACCATCCCCGAGCTTGTACGACCTTCGGAAGAGGTCGACCGACGAAATTCCCCCAAATCTGAGGAGATATTCTTGAATAACTTTTTTTGTGAAGGTCGGAGAGACTTGCAAGTAGGCTCTACCCCCACTAAATGGGGTTGCGCGCATCGATCGGTACCATCCTTGAGCTTCTCCGACTTTCGGAAGGGTTAGGGTTAGGGTTAGGGATGAAAGCACATAGGAGAAAGAGATATTCTTGAATAACTTTTTTTGTGAAGGTCGGAGAGACTTGCAAGTAGGCTCTACCCCCACTAAATGGGGTAGCGCACATCGATCGGTACCATCCTTGAGCTTCTCCGACTTTCGGAAGGGTTAGGGTTAGGGTTAGGGATGAAAGCACATAGGAGAAAGAGATATTCTTGAATAACTTTTTTTGTGAAGGTCGGAGAGACTTGCAAGTAGGCTCTACCCCCACTAAATGGGGTAGCACGCATCGATCGGTACCATCCTTGAGCTTCTCCGACTTTCGGAAGGGTTAGGGTTAGGGATGAAAGCACATAGGAGAAAGAGATATTCTTGAATAACTTTTTTTGTGAAGGTCGGAGAGACTTGGAAAGTGGTTGCATCTGGACTAATTTGGGTCCTGCGGATCGATTGGTACCATCCCCGAGCTTGTACGACCTTCGGAAGAGGTCGACCGACGAAATTCCCCCAAATCTGAGGAGATATTCTTGAATAACTTTTTTTGTGAAGGTCGGAGAGACTTGCAAGTAGGCTCTACCCCCACTAAATGGGGTAGCGCACATCGATCGGTACCATCCTTGAGCTTCTCCGACTTTTGGAAGGGTTAGGGTTAGGGTTAGGGATGAAAGCACATAGGAGAAAGAGATATTCTTGAATAACTTTTTTTGTGAAGGTCGGAGAGACTTGCAAGTAGGCTCTACCCCCACTAAATGGGGTAGCGCGCATCGATCGGTACCATCCTTGAGCTTCTCCGACTTTCGGAAGGGTTAGGGTTAGGGTTAGGGATGAAAGCACATAGGAGAAAGAGATATTCTTGAATAACTTTTTTTGTGAAGGTCGGAGAGACTTGGAAAGTGGTTGCATCTGGACTAATTTGGGTCCTGCGGATCGATTGGTACCATCCCCGAGCTTGTACGACCTTCGGAAGAGGTCGACCGTCGAAATTCCCCCAAATCTGAGGAGATATTCTTGAATAACTTTTTTTGTGAAGGTCGGAGAGACTTGCAAGTAGGCTCTACCCCCACTAAATGGGGTTGCGCGCATCGATCGGTACCATCCTTGAGCTTCTCCGACTTTCGGAAGGGTTAGGGTTAGGGTTAGGGATGAAAGCACATAGGAGAAAGAGATATTCTTGAATAACTTTTTTTGTGAAGGTCGGAGAGACTTGCAAGTAGGCTCTACCCCCACTAAATGGGGTAGCGCGCATCGATCGGTACCATCCTTGAGCTTCTCCGACTTTCGGAAGGGTTAGGGTTAGGGTTAGGGATGAAAGCACATAGGAGAAAGAGATATTCTTGAATAACTTTTTTTGTGAAGGTCGGAGAGACTTGGAAAGTGGTTGCATCTGGACTAATTTGGGTCCTGCAGATCGATTGGTACCATCCCCGAGCTTGTACGACCTTCGGAAGAGGTCGACCGACGAAATTCCCCCAAATCTGAGGAGATATTCTTGAATAACTTTTTTTGTGAAGGTCGGAGAGACTTGCAAGTAGGCTCTACCCCCACTAAATGGGGTTGCGCGCATCGATCGGTACCATCCTTGAGCTTCTCCGACTTTCGGAAGGGTTAGGGTTAGGGTTAGGGATGAAAGCACATAGGAGAAAGAGATATTCTTGAATAACTTTTTTTGTGAAGGTCGGAGAGACTTGCAAGTAGGCTCTACCCCCACTAAATGGGGTAGCGCACATCGATCGGTACCATCCTTGAGCTTCTCCGACTTTCGGAAGGGTTAGGGTTAGGGTTAGGGATGAAAGCACATAGGAGAAAGAGATATTCTTGAATAACTTTTTTTGTGAAGGTCGGAGAGACTTGGAAAGTGGTTGCATCTGGACTAATTTGGGTCCTGCGGATCGATTGGTACCATCCCCGAGCTTGTACGACCTTCGGAAGAGGTCGACCGACGAAATTCCCCCAAATCTGAGGAGATATTCTTGAATTACTTTTTTTGTGAAGGTCGGAGAGACTTGCAAGTAGGCTCTACCCCCACTAAATGGGGTTGCGCGCATCGATCGGTACCATCCTTGAGCTTCTCCGACTTTCGGAAGGGTTAGGGTTAGGGTTAGGGATGAAAGCACATAGGAGAAAGAGATATTCTTGAATAACTTTTTTTGTGAAGGTCGGAGAGACTTGGAAAGTGGTTGCATCTGGACTAATTTGGGTCCTGCAGATCGATTGGTACCATCCCCGAGCTTGTACGACCTTCGGAAGAGGTCGACCGACGAAATTCCCCCAAATCTGAGGAGATATTCTTGAATAACTTTTTTTGTGAAGGTCGGAGAGACTTGCAAGTAGGCTCTACCCCCACTAAATGGGGTTGCGCGCATCGATCGGTACCATCCTTGAGCTTCTCCGACTTTCGGAAGGGTTAGGGTTAGGGTTAGGGATGAAAGCACATAGGAGAAAGAGATATTCTTGAATAACTTTTTTTGTGAAGGTCGGAGAGACTTGCAAGTAGGCTCTACCCCCACTAAATGGGGTAGCGCGCATCGATCGGTACCATCCTTGAGCTTCTCCGACTTTCGGAAGGGTTAGGGTTAGGGTTAGGGATGAAAGCACATAGGAGAAAGAGATATTCTTGAATAACTTTTTTTGTGAAGGTCGGAGAGACTTGGAAAGTGGTTGCATCTGGACTAATTTGGGTCCTGCGGATCGATTGGTACCATCCCCGAGCTTGTACGACCTTCGGAAGAGGTCGACCGTCGAAATTCCCCCAAATCTGAGGAGATATTCTTGAATAACTTTTTTTGTGAAGGTCGGAGAGACTTGCAAGTAGGCTCTACCCCCACTAAATGGGGTTGCGCGCATCGATCGGTACCATCCTTGAGCTTCTCCGACTTTCGGAAGGGTTAGGGTTAGGGTTAGGGATGAAAGCACATAGGAGAAAGAGATATTCTTGAATAACTTTTTTTGTGAAGGTCGGAGAGACTTGCAAGTAGGCTCTACCCCCACTAAATGGGGTAGCGCGCATCGATCGGTACCATCCTTGAGCTTCTCCGACTTTCGGAAGGGTTAGGGTTAGGGTTAGGGATGAAAGCACATAGGAGAAAGAGATATTCTTGAATAACTTTTTTTGTGAAGGTCGGAGAGACTTGGAAAGTGGTTGCATCTGGACTAATTTGGGTCCTGCAGATCGATTGGTACCATCCCCGAGCTTGTACGACCTTCGGAAGAGGTCGACCGACGAAATTCCCCCAAATCTGAGGAGATATTCTTGAATAACTTTTTTTGTGAAGGTCGGAGAGACTTGCAAGTAGGCTCTACCCCCACTAAATGGGGTTGCGCGCATCGATCGGTACCATCCTTGAGCTTCTCCGACTTTCGGAAGGGTTAGGGTTAGGGTTAGGGATGAAAGCACATAGGAGAAAGAGATATTCTTGAATAACTTTTTTTGTGAAGGTCGGAGAGACTTGCAAGTAGGCTCTACCCCCACTAAATGGGGTAGCGCACATCGATCGGTACCATCCTTGAGCTTCTCCGACTTTCGGAAGGGTTAGGGTTAGGGTTAGGGATGAAAGCACATAGGAGAAAGAGATATTCTTGAATAACTTTTTTTGTGAAGGTCGGAGAGACTTGGAAAGTGGTTGCATCTGGACTAATTTGGGTCCTGCGGATCGATTGGTACCATCCCCGAGCTTGTACGACCTTCGGAAGAGGTCGACCGACGAAATTCCCCCAAATCTGAGGAGATATTCTTGAATTACTTTTTTTGTGAAGGTCGGAGAGACTTGCAAGTAGGCTCTACCCCCACTAAATGGGGTTGCGCGCATCGATCGGTACCATCCTTGAGCTTCTCCGACTTTCGGAAGGGTTAGGGTTAGGGTTAGGGATGAAAGCACATAGGAGAAAGAGATATTCTTGAATAACTTTTTTTGTGAAGGTCGGAGAGACTTGGAAAGTGGTTGCATCTGGACTAATTTGGGTCCTGCAGATCGATTGGTACCATCCCCGAGCTTGTACGACCTTCGGAAGAGGTCGACCGACGAAATTCCCCCAAATCTGAGGAGATATTCTTGAATAACTTTTTTTGTGAAGGTCGGAGAGACTTGCAAGTAGGCTCTACCCCCACTAAATGGGGTTGCGCGCATCGATCGGTACCATCCTTGAGCTTCTCCGACTTTCGGAAGGGTTAGGGTTAGGGTTAGGGATGAAAGCACATAGGAGAAAGAGATATTCTTGAATAACTTTTTTTGTGAAGGTCGGAGAGACTTGCAAGTAGGCTCTACCCCCACTAAATGGGGTAGCGCGCATCGATCGGTACCATCCTTGAGCTTCTCCGACTTTCGGAAGGGTTAGGGTTAGGGTTAGGGATGAAAGCACATAGGAGAAAGAGATATTCTTGAATAACTTTTTTTGTGAAGGTCGGAGAGACTTGGAAAGTGGTTGCATCTGGACTAATTTGGGTCCTGCGGATCGATTGGTACCATCCCCGAGCTTGTACGACCTTCGGAAGAGGTCGACCGACGAAATTCCCCCAAATCTGAGGAGATATTCTTGAATAACTTTTTTTGTGAAGGTCGGAGAGACTTGCAAGTAGGCTCTACCCCCACTAAATGGGGTTGCGCGCATCGATCGGTACCATCCTTGAGCTTCTCCGACTTTCGGAAGGGTTAGGGTTAGGGTTAGGGATGAAAGCACATAGGAGAAAGAGATATTCTTGAATAACTTTTTTTGTGAAGGTCGGAGAGACTTGCAAGTAGGCTCTACCCCCACTAAATGGGGTAGCGCGCATCGATCGGTACCATCCTTGAGCTTCTCCGACTTTCGGAAGGGTTAGGGTTAGGGATGAAAGCACATAGGAGAAAGAGATATTCTTGAATAACTTTTTTTGTGAAGGTCGGAGAGACTTGCAAGTAGGCTCTACCCCCACTAAATGGGGTAGCGCGCATCGATCGGTACCATCCTTGAGCTTCTCCGACTTTCGGAAGGGTTAGGGTTAGGGTTAGGGATGAAAGCACATAGGAGAAAGAGATATTCTTGAATAACTTTTTTTGTGAAGGTCGGAGAGACTTGGAAAGTGGTTGCATCTGGACTAATTTGGGTCCTGCGGATCGATTGGTACCATCCCCGAGCTTGTACGACCTTCGAAAGAGGTCGACCGACGAAATTCCCCCAAATCTGAGGAGATATTCTTGAATAACTTTTTTTGTGAAGGTCGGAGAGACTTGCAAGTAGGCTCTACCCCCACTAAATGGGGTAGCGCGCATCGATCGGTACCATCCTTGAGCTTCTCCGACTTTCGGAAGGGTTAGGGTTAGGGTTAGGGATGAAAGCACATAGGAGAAAGAGATATTCTTGAATAACTTTTTTTGTGAAGGTCGGAGAGACTTGCAAGTAGGCTCTACCCCCACTAAATGGGATAGCGCGCATCGATCGGTACCATCCTTGAGCTTCTCCGACTTTCGGAAGGGTTAGGGTTAGGGATGAAAGCACATAGGAGAAAGAGATATTCTTGAATAACTTTTTTTGTGAAGGTCGGAGAGACTTGCAAGTAGGCTCTACCCCCACTAAATGGGGTTGCACGCATCGATCGGTACCATCCTTGAGCTTCTCCGACTTTCGGAAGGGTTAGGGTTAGGGTTAGGGATGAAAGCACATAGGAGAAAGAGATATTCTTGAATAACTTTTTTTGTGAAGGTCGGAGAGACTTGCAAGTAGGCTCTACCCCCACTAAATGGGGTAGCGCGCATCGATCGGTACCATCCTTGAGCTTCTCCGACTTTCGGAAGGGTTAGGGTTAGGGTTAGGGATGAAAGCACATAGGAGAAAGAGATATTCTTGAATAACTTTTTTTGTGAAGGTCGGAGAGACTTGCAAGTAGGCTCTACCCCCACTAAATGGGGTAGCGCGCATCGATCGGTACCATCCTTGAGCTTCTCCGACTTTCGGAAGGGTTAGGGTTAGGGTTAGGGATGAAAGCACATAGGAGAAAGAGATATTCTTGAATAACTTTTTTTGTGAAGGTCGGAGAGACTTGCAAGTAGGCTCTACCCCCACTAAATGGGGTAGCGCGCATCGATCGGTACCATCCTTGAGCTTCTCCGACTTTCGGAAGGGTTAGGGTTAGGGTTAGGGATGAAAGCACATAGGAGAAAGAGATATTCTTGAATAACTTTTTTTG
This sequence comes from Limanda limanda, assembly GCF_963576545.1. NCBI lineage: Eukaryota > Metazoa > Chordata > Actinopteri > Pleuronectiformes > Pleuronectidae > Limanda > Limanda limanda. The sequence continues at coordinate 27,370 of NW_026870459.1, forward strand.
TGAAGGTCGGAGAGACTTGCAAGTAGGCTCTACCCCCACTAAATGGGGTAGCGCGCATCGATCGGTACCATCCTTGAGCTTCTCCGACTTTCGGAAGGGTTAGGGTTAGGGTTAGGGATGAAAGCACATAGGAGAAAGAGATATTCTTGAATAACTTTTTTTGTGAAGGTCGGAGAGACTTGGAAAGTGGTTGCATCTGGACTAATTTGGGTCCTGCGGATCGATTGGTACCATCCCCGAGCTTGTACGACCTTCGAAAGAGGTCGACCGACGAAATTCCCCCAAATCTGAGGAGATATTCTTGAATAACTTTTTTTGTGAAGGTCGGAGAGACTTGCAAGTAGGCTCTACCCCCACTAAATGGGGTAGCGCGCATCGATCGGTACCATCCTTGAGCTTCTCCGACTTTCGGAAGGGTTAGGGTTAGGGTTAGGGATGAAAGCACATAGGAGAAAGAGATATTCTTGAATAACTTTTTTTGTGAAGGTCGGAGAGACTTGGAAAGTGGTTGCATCTGGACTAATTTGGGTCCTGCGGATCGATTGGTACCATCCCCGAGCTTGTACGACCTTCGGAAGAGGTCGACCGACGAAATTCCCCCAAATCTGAGGAGATATTCTTGAATAACTTTTTTTGTGAAGGTCGGAGAGACTTGCAAGTAGGCTCTACCCCCACTAAATGGGGTTGCGCGCATCGATCGGTACCATCCTTGAGCTTCTCCGACTTTCGGAAGGGTTAGGGTTAGGGTTAGGGATGAAAGCACATAGGAGAAAGAGATATTCTTGAATAACTTTTTTTGTGAAGGTCGGAGAGACTTGCAAGTAGGCTCTACCCCCACTAAATGGGGTAGCGCGCATCGATCGGTACCATCCTTGAGCTTCTCCGACTTTCGGAAGGGTTAGGGTTAGGGTTAGGGATGAAAGCACATAGGAGAAAGAGATATTCTTGAATAACTTTTTTTGTGAAGGTCGGAGAGACTTGGAAAGTGGTTGCATCTGGACTAATTTGGGTCCTGCAGATCGATTGGTACCATCCCCGAGGTTGTACGACCTTCGGAAGAGGTCGACCGACGAAATTCCCCCAAATCTGAGGAGATATTCTTGAATAACTTTTTTTGTGAAGGTCGGAGAGACTTGCAAGTAGGCTCTACCCCCACTAAATGGGGTTGCGCGCATCGATCGGTACCATCCTTGAGCTTCTCCGACTTTCGGAAGGGTTAGGGTTAGGGTTAGGGATGAAAGCACATAGGAGAAAGAGATATTCTTGAATAACTTTTTTTGTGAAGGTCGGAGAGACTTGCAAGTAGGCTCTACCCCCACTAAATGGGGTAGCGCACATCGATCGGTACCATCCTTGAGCTTCTCCGACTTTCGGAAGGGTTAGGGTTAGGGTTAGGGATGAAAGCACATAGGAGAAAGAGATATTCTGGAATAACTTTTTTTGTGAAGGTCGGAGAGACTTGGAAAGTGGTTGCATCTGGACTAATTTGGGTCCTGCGGATCGATTGGTACCATCCCCGAGCTTGTACGACCTTCGGAAGAGGTCGACCGACGAAATTCCCCCAAATCTGAGGAGATATTCTTGAATTACTTTTTTTGTGAAGGTCGGAGAGACTTGCAAGTAGGCTCTACCCCCACTAAATGGGGTTGCGCGCATCGATCGGTACCATCCTTGAGCTTCTCCGACTTTCGGAAGGGTTAGGGTTAGGGTTAGGGATGAAAGCACATAGGAGAAAGAGATATTCTTGAATAACTTTTTTTGTGAAGGTCGGAGAGACTTGGAAAGTGGTTGCATCTGGACTAATTTGGGTCCTGCAGATCGATTGGTACCATCCCCGAGCTTGTACGACCTTCGGAAGAGGTCGACCGACGAAATTCCCCCAAATCTGAGGAGATATTCTTGAATAACTTTTTTTGTGAAGGTCGGAGAGACTTGCAAGTAGGCTCTACCCCCACTAAATGGGGTTGCGCGCATCGATCGGTACCATCCTTGAGCTTCTCCGACTTTCGGAAGGGTTAGGGTTAGGGTTAGGGATGAAAGCACATAGGAGAAAGAGATATTCTTGAATAACTTTTTTTGTGAAGGTCGGAGAGACTTGCAAGTAGGCTCTACCCCCACTAAATGGGGTAGCGCGCATCGATCGGTACCATCCTTGAGCTTCTCCGACTTTCGGAAGGGTTAGGGTTAGGGTTAGGGATGAAAGCACATAGGAGAAAGAGATATTCTTGAATAACTTTTTTTGTGAAGGTCGGAGAGACTTGGAAAGTGGTTGCATCTGGACTAATTTGGGTCCTGCGGATCGATTGGTACCATCCCCGAGCTTGTACGACCTTCGGAAGAGGTCGACCGACGAAATTCCCCCAAATCTGAGGAGATATTCTTGAATAACTTTTTTTGTGAAGGTCGGAGAGACTTGCAAGTAGGCTCTACCCCCACTAAATGGGGTTGCGCGCATCGATCGGTACCATCCTTGAGCTTCTCCGACTTTCGGAAGGGTTAGGGTTAGGGTTAGGGATGAAAGCACATAGGAGAAAGAGATATTCTTGAATAACTTTTTTTGTGAAGGTCGGAGAGACTTGCAAGTAGGCTCTACCCCCACTAAATGGGGTAGCGCGCATCGATCGGTACCATCCTTGAGCTTCTCCGACTTTCGGAAGAGTTAGGGTTAGGGTTAGGGATGAAAGCACATAGGAGAAAGAGATATTCTTGAATAACTTTTTTTGTGAAGGTCGGAGAGACTTGGAAAGTGGTTGCATCTGGACTAATTTGGGTCCTGCGGATCGATTGGTACCATCCCCGAGCTTGTACGACCTTCGGAAGAGGTCGACCGACGAAATTCCCCCAAATCTGAGGAGATATTCTTGAATTACTTTTTTTGTGAAGGTCGGAGAGACTTGCAAGTAGGCTCTACCCCCACTAAATGGGGTTGCGCGCATCGATCGGTACCATCCTTGAGCTTCTCCGACTTTCGGAAGGGTTAGGGTTAGGGTTAGGGATGAAAGCACATAGGAGAAAGAGATATTCTTGAATAACTTTTTTTGTGAAGGTCGGAGAGACTTGCAAGTAGGCTCTACCCCCACTAAATGGGGTAGCGCGCATCGATCGGTACCATCCTTGAGCTTCTCCGACTTTCAGAAGGGTTAGGGTTAGGGTTAGGGATGAAAGCACATAGGAGAAAGAGATATTCTTGAATAACTTTTTTTGTGAAGGTCGGAGAGACTTGCAAGTAGGCTCTACCCCCACTAAATGGGGTAGCGCGCATCGATCGGTACCATCCTTGAGCTTCTCCGACTTTCGGAAGGGTTAGGGTTAGGGATGAAAGCACATAGGAGAAAGAGATATTCTTGAATAACTTTTTTTGTGAAGGTCGGAGAGACTTGCAAGTAGGCTCTACCCCCACTAAATGGGGTAGCGCGCATCGATCGGTACCATCCTTGAGCTTCTCCGACTTTCGGAAGGGTTAGGGTTAGGGTTAGGGATGAAAGCACATAGGAGAAAGAGATATTCTTGAATAACTTTTTTTGTGAAGGTCGGAGAGACTTGGAAAGTGGTTGCATCTGGACTAATTTGGGTCCTGCGAATCGATTGGTACCATCCCCGAGCTTGTACGACCTTCGGAAGAGGTCGACCGACGAAATTCCCCCAAATCTGAGGAGATATTCTTGAATAACTTTTTTGTGAAGGTCGGAGAGACTTGCAAGTAGGCTCTACCCCCACTAAATGGGGTAGCGCGCATCGATCGGTACCATCCTTGAGCTTCTCCGACTTTCGGAAGGGTTAGGGTTAGGGTTAGGGCTGAAAGCACATAGGAGAAAGAGATATTCTTGAATAACTTTTTTTGTGAAGGTCGGAGAGACTTGCAAGTAGGCTCTACCCCCACTAAATAGGGTAGCGCGCATCGATCGGTACCATCCTTGAGCTTCTCCGACTTTCGGAAGGGTTAGGGTTAGGGTTAGGGATGAAAGCACATAGGAGAAAGAGATATTCTTGAATAACTTTTTTTGTGAAGGTCGGAGAGACTTGAAAAGTGGTTGCATCTGGACTAATTTGGGTCCTGCGGATCGATTGGTACCATCCCCGAGCTTGTACGACCTTCGGAAGAGGTCGACCGACGAAATTCCCCCAAATCTGAGGAGATATTCTTGAATAACTTTTTTTGTGAAGGTCGGAGAGACTTGCAAGTAGGCTCTACCCCCACTAAATGGGGTAGCGCACATCGATCGGTACCATCCTTGAGCTTCTCCGACTTTCGGAAGGGTTAGGGTTAGGGTTAGGGATGAAAGCACATAGGAGAAAGAGATATTCTTGAATAACTTTTTTTGTGAAGGTCGGAGAGACTTGCAAGTAGGCTCTACCCCCACTAAATGGGGTAGCGCGCATCGATCGGTACCATCCTTGAGCTTCTCCGACTTTCGGAAGGGTTAGGGTTAGGGATGAAAGCACATAGGAGAAAGAGATATTCTTGAATAACTTTTTTTGTGAAGGTCGGAAAGACTTGCAAGTAGGCTCTACCCCCACTAAATAGGGTAGCGCGCATCGATCGGTACCATCCTTGAGCTTCTCCGACTTTCGGAAGGGTTAGGGTTAGGGTTAGGGATGAAAGCACATAGGAGAAAGAGATATTCTTGAATAACTTTTTTTGTGAAGGTCGGAAAGACTTGCAAGTAGGCTCTACCCCCACTAAATGGGGTAGCGCGCATCGATCGGTACCATCCTTGAGCTTCTCCGACTTTCGGAAGGGTTAGGGTTAGGGTTAGGGATGAAAGCACATAGGAGAAAGAGATATTCTTGAATAACTTTTTTTGTGAAGGTCGGAGAGACTTGCAAGTAGGCTCTACCCCCACTAAATGGGGTAGCGCGCATCGATCGGTACCATCCTTGAGCTTCTCCGACTTTCGGAAGGGTTAGGGTTAGGGTTAGGGATGAAAGCACATAGGAGAAAGAGATATTCTTGAATAACTTTTTTTGTGAAGGTCGGAGAGACTTGCAAGTAGTCTCTACCCCCACTAAATGGGGTAGCGCGCATCGATCGGTACCATCCTTGAGCTTCTCCGACTTTCGGAAGGGTTAGGGTTAGGGTTAGGGATGAAAGCACATAGGAGAAAGAGATATTCTTGAATAACTTTTTTTGTGAAGGTCGGAGAGACTTGCAAGTAGGCTCTACCCCCACTAAATGGGGTAGCGCGCATCGATCGGTACCATCCTTGAGCTTCTCCGACTTTCGGAAGGGTTAGGGTTAGGGTTAGGGATGAAAGCACATAGGAGAAAGAGATATTCTTGAATAAATTTTTTTGTGAAGGTCGGAGAGACTTGGAAAGTGGTTGCATCTGGACTAATTTGGGTCCTGCGGATCGATTGGTACCATCCCCGAGCTTGTACGACCTTCGGAAGAGGTCGACCGACGAAATTCCCCCAAATCTGAGGAGATATTCTTGAATAACTTTTTTTGTGAAGGTCGGAGAGACTTGCAAGTAGGCTCTACCCCCACTAAATGGGGTAGCGCGCATCGATCGGTACCATCCTTGAGCTTGTCCGACTTTCGGAAGGGTTAGGGTTAGGGTTAGGGATGAAAGCACATAGGAGAAAGAGATATTCTTGAATAACTTTTTTTGTGAAGGTCGGAGAGACTTGCAAGTAGGCTCTACCCCCACTAAATAGGGTAGCGCGCATCGATCGGTACCATCCTTGAGCTTCTCCGACTTTCGGAAGGGTTAGGGTTAGGGTTAGGGATGAAAGCACATAGGAGAAAGAGATATTCTTGAATAACTTTTTTTGTGAAGGTCGGAGAGACTTGAAAAGTGGTTGCATCTGGACTAATTTGGGTCCTGCGGATCGATTGGTACCATCCCCGAGCTTGTACGACCTTCGGAAGAGGTCGACCGACGAAATTCCCCCAAATCTGAGGAGATATTCTTGAATAACTTTTTTTGTGAAGGTCGGAGAGACTTGCAAGTAGGCTCTACCCCCACTAAATGGGGTAGCGCACATCGATCGGTACCATCCTTGAGCTTCTCCGACTTTCGGAAGGGTTAGGGTTAGGGTTAGGGATGAAAGCACATAGGAGAAAGAGATATTCTTGAATAACTTTTTTTGTGAAGGTCGGAGAGACTTGCAAGTAGGCTCTACCCCCACTAAATGGGGTAGCGCGCATCGATCGGTACCATCCTTGAGCTTCTCCGACTTTCGGAAGGGTTAGGGTTAGGGTTAGGGATGAAAGCACATAGGAGAAAGAGATATTCTTGAATAACTTTTTTTGTGAATGTCGGAAAGACTTGCAAGTAGGCTCTACCCCCACTAAATGGGGTAGCGCGCATCGATCGGTACCATCCTTGAGCTTCTCCGACTTTCGGAAGGGTTAGGGTTAGGGATGAAAGCACATAGGAGAAAGAGATATTCTTGAATAACTTTTTTTGTGAAGGTCGGAGAGACTTGCAAGTAGGCTCTACCCCCACTAAATAGGGTAGCGCGCATCGATCGGTACCATCTTTGAGCTTCTCCGACTTTCGGAAGGGTTAGGGTTAGGGTTAGGGATGAAAGCACATAGGAGAAAGAGATATTCTTGAATAACTTTTTTTGTGAAGGTCGGAGAGACTTGGAAAGTGGTTGCATCTGGACTAATTTGGGTCCTGCGGATCGATTGGTACCATCCCCGAGCTTGTACGACCTTCGGAAGAGGTCGACCGACGAAATTCCCCCAAATCTGAGGAGATATTCTTGAATAACTTTTTTTGTGAAGGTCGGAGAGACTTGCAAGTAGGCTCTACCCCCACTAAATGGGGTAGCGCACATCGATCGGTACCATCCTTGAGCTTCTCCGACTTTCGGAAGGGTTAGGGTTAGGGTTAGGGATGAAAGCACATAGGAGAAAGAGATATTCTTGAATAACTTTTTTTGTGAAGGTCGGAGAGACTTGCAAGTAGGCTCTACCCCCACTAAATGGGGTAGCGCGCATCGATCGGTACCATCCTTGAGCTTCTCCGACTTTCGGAAGGGTTAGGGTTAGGGATGAAAGCACATAGGAGAAAGAGATATTCTTGAATAACTTTTTTTGTGAAGGTCGGAAAGACTTGCAAGTAGGCTCTACCCCCACTAAATAGGGTAGCGCGCATCGATCGGTACCATCCTTGAGCTTCTCCGACTTTCGGAAGGGTTAGGGTTAGGGTTAGGGATGAAAGCACATAGGAGAAAGAGATATTCTTGAATAACTTTTTTTGTGAAGGTCGGAGAGACTTGGAAAGTGGTTGCATCTGGACTAATTTGGGTCCTGCGGATCGATTGGTACCATCCCCGAGCTTGTACGACCTTCGGAAGAGGTCGACCGACGAAATTCCCCCAAATCTGAGGAGATATTCTTGAATAACTTTTTTTGTGAAGGTCGGAGAGACTTGCAAGTAGGCTCTACCCCCACTAAATGGGGTAGCGCACATCGATCGGTACCATCCTTGAGCTTCTCCGACTTTCGGAAGGGTTAGGGTTAGGGTTAGGGATGAAAGCACATAGGAGAAAGAGATATTCTTGAATAACTTTTTTTGTGAAGGTCGGAGAGACTTGCAAGTAGGCTCTACCCCCACTAAATGGGGTAGCGCGCATCGATCGGTACCATCCTTGAGCTTCTCCGACTTTTGGAAGGGTTAGGGTTAGGGTTAGGGATGAAAGCACATAGGAGAAAGAGATATTCTTGAATAACTTTTTTTGTGAAGGTCGGAGAGACTTGCAAGTAGGCTCTACCCCCACTAAATGGGGTAGCGCGCATCGATCGGTACCATCCTTGAGCTTCTCCGACTTTCGGAAGGGTTAGGGTTAGGGTTAGGGATGAAAGCACATAGGAGAAAGAGATATTCTTGAATAACTTTTTTTGTGAAGGTCGGAGAGACTTGCAAGTAGGCTCTACCCCCACTAAATGGGGTAGCGCGCATCGATCGGTACCATCCTTGAGCTTCTCCGACTTTCGGAAGGGTTAGGGTTAGGGTTAGGGATGAAAGCACATAGGAGAAAGAGATATTCTTGAATAACTTTTTTGGTGAAGGTCGGAGAGACTTGCAAGTAGGCTCTACCCCCACTAAATGGGGTAGCGCGCATCGATCGGTACCATCCTTGAGCTTCTCCGACTTTCGGAAGGGTTAGGGTTAGGGTTAGGGATGAAAGCACATAGGAGAAAGAGATATTCTTGAATAACTTTTTTTGTGAAGGTCGGAGAGACTTGGAAAGTGGTTGCATCTGGACTAATTTGGGTCCTGCGGATCGATTGGTACCATCCCCGAGCTTGTACGACCTTCGGAAGAGGTCGACCGACGAAATTCCCCCAAATCTGAGGAGATATTCTTGAATAACTTTTTTTGTGAAGGTCGGAGAGACTTGCAAGTAGGCTCTACCCCCACTAAATGGGGTAGCGCGCATCGATCGGTACCATCCTTGAGCTTCTCCGACTTTCGGAAGGGTTAGGGTTAGGGTTAGGGATGAAAGCACATAGGAGAAAGAGATATTCTTGAATAACTTTTTTTGTGAAGGTCGGAGAGACTTGCAAGTAGGCTCTACCCCCACTAAATGGGGTAGCGCGCATCGATCGGTACCATCCTTGAGCTTCTCCGACTTTCGGAAGGGTTAGGGTTAGGGTTAGGGATGAAAGCACATAGGAGAAAGAGATATTCTTGAATAACTTTTTTTGTGAAGGTCGGAGAGACTTGCAAGTAGGCTCTACCCCCACTAAATAGGGTAGCGCGCATCGATCGGTACCATCTTTGAGCTTCTCCGACTTTCGGAAGGGTTAGGGTTAGGGTTAGGGATGAAAGCACATAGGAGAAAGAGATATTCTTGAATAACTTTTTTTGTGAAGGTCGGAGAGACTTGGAAAGTGGTTGCATCTGGACTAATTTGGGTCCTGCGGATCGATTGGTACCATCCCCGAGCTTGTACGACCTTCGGAAGAGGTCGACCGACGAAATTCCCCCAAATCTGAGGAGATATTCTTGAATAACTTTTTTTGTGAAGGTCGGAGAGACTTGCAAGTAGGCTCTACCCCCACTAAATGGGGTAGCGCACATCGATCGGTACCATCCTTGAGCTTCTCCGACTTTCGGAAGGGTTAGGGTTAGGGTTAGGGATGAAAGCACATAGGAGAAAGAGATATTCTTGAATAACTTTTTTTGTGAAGGTCGGAGAGACTTGCAAGTAGGCTCTACCCCCACTAAATAGGGTAGCGCGCATCGATCGGTACCATCCTTGAGCTTCTCCGACTTTCGGAAGGGTTAGGGTTAGGGTTAGGGATGAAAGCACATAGGAGAAAGAGATATTCTTGAATAACTTTTTTTGTGAAGGTCGGAGAGACTTGGAAAGTGGTTGCATCTGGACTAATTTGGGTCCTGCGGATCGATTGGTACCATCCCCGAGCTTGTACGACCTTCGGAAGAGGTCGACCGACGAAATTCCCCCAAATCTGAGGAGATATTCTTGAATAACTTTTTTTGTGAAGGTCGGAGAGACTTGCAAGTAGGCTCTACCCCCACTAAATGGGGTAGCGCACATCGATCGGTACCATCCTTGAGCTTCTCCGACTTTCGGAAGGGTTAGGGTTAGGGTTAGGGATGAAAGCACATAGGAGAAAGAGATATTCTTGAATAACTTTTTTTGTGAAGGTCGGAGAGACTTGCAAGTAGGCTCTACCCCCACTAAATGGGGTAGCGCGCATCGATCGGTACCATCCTTGAGCTTCTCCGACTTTTGGAAGGGTTAGGGTTAGGGTTAGGGATGAAAGCACATAGGAGAAAGAGATATTCTTGAATAACTTTTTTTGTGAAGGTCGGAGAGACTTGCAAGTAGGCTCTACCCCCACTAAATGGGGTAGCGCGCATCGATCGGTACCATCCTTGAGCTTCTCCGACTTTCGGAAGGGTTAGGGTTAGGGTTAGGGATGAAAGCACATAGGAGAAAGAGATATTCTTGAATAACTTTTTTTGTGAAGGTCGGAGAGACTTGCAAGTAGGCTCTACCCCCACTAAATGGGGTAGCGCGCATCGATCGGTACCATCCTTGAGCTTCTCCGACTTTCGGAAGGGTTAGGGTTAGGGTTAGGGATGAAAGCACATAGGAGAAAGAGATATTCTTGAATAACTTTTTTTGTGAAGGTCGGAGAGACTTGCAAGTAGGCTCTACCCCCACTAAATGGGGTAGCGCGCATCGATCGGTACCATCCTTGAGCTTCTCCGACTTTCGGAAGGGTTAGGGTTAGGGATGAAAGCACATAGGAGAAAGAGATATTCTTGAATAACTTTTTTTGTGAAGGTCGGAGAGACTTGGAAAGTGGTTGCATCTGGACTAATTTGGGTCCTGCGGATCGATTGGTACCATCCCCGAGCTTGTACGACCTTCGGAAGAGGTCGACCGACGAAATTCCCCCAAATCTGAGGAGATATTCTTGAATAACTTTTTTTGTGAAGGTCGGAGAGACTTGCAAGTAGGCTCTACCCCCACTAAATGGGGTAGCGCACATCGATCGGTACCATCCTTGAGCTTCTCCGACTTTCGGAAGGGTTAGGGTTAGGGTTAGGGATGAAAGCACATAGGAGAAAGAGATATTCTTGAATAACTTTTTTTGTGAAGGTCGGAGAGACTTGCAAGTAGGCTCTACCCCCACTAAATGGGGTAGCGCGCATCGATCGGTACCATCCTTGAGCTTCTCCGACTTTTGGAAGGGTTAGGGTTAGGGTTAGGGATGAAAGCACATAGGAGAAAGAGATATTCTTGAATAACTTTTTTTGTGAAGGTCGGAGAGACTTGCAAGTAGGCTCTACCCCCACTAAATGGGGTAGCGCACATCGATCGGTACCATCCTTGAGCTTCTCCGACTTTCGGAAGGGTTAGGGTTAGGGTTAGGGATGAAAGCACATAGGAGAAAGAGATATTCTTGAATAACTTTTTTTGTGAAGGTCGGAGAGACTTGCAAGTAGGCTCTACCCCCACTAAATAGGGTAGCGCGCATCGATCGGTACCATCCTTGAGCTTCTCCGACTTTCGGAAGGGTTAGGGTTAGGGTTAGGGATGAAAGCACATAGGAGAAAGAGATATTCTTGAATAACTTTTTTTGTGAAGGTCGGAGAGACTTGGAAAGTGGTTGCATCTGGACTAATTTGGGTCCTGCGGATCGATTGGTACCATCCCCGAGCTTGTACGACCTTCGGAAGAGGTCGACCGACGAAATTCCCCCAAATCTGAGGAGATATTCTTGAATAACTTTTTTTGTGAAGGTCGGAGAGACTTGCAAGTAGGCTCTACCCCCACTAAATGGGGTAGCGCACATCGATCGGTACCATCCTTGAGCTTCTCCGACTTTCGGAAGGGTTAGGGTTAGGGTTAGGGATGAAAGCACATAGGAGAAAGAGATATTCTTGAATAACTTTTTTTGTGAAGGTCGGAGAGACTTGCAAGTAGGCTCTACCCCCACTAAATGGGGTAGCGCGCATCGATCGGTACCATCCTTGAGCTTCTCCGACTTTTGGAAGGGTTAGGGTTAGGGTTAGGGATGAAAGCACATAGGAGAAAGAGATATTCTTGAATAACTTTTTTTGTGAAGGTCGGAGAGACTTGCAAGTAGGCTCTACCCCCACTAAATGGGGTAGCGCGCATCGATCGGTACCATCCTTGAGCTTCTCCGACTTTCGGAAGGGTTAGGGTTAGGGTTAGGGATGAAAGCACATAGGAGAAAGAGATATTCTTGAATAACTTTTTTTGTGAAGGTCGGAGAGACTTGCAAGTAGGCTCTACCCCCACTAAATGGGGTAGCGCGCATCGATCGGTACCATCCTTGAGCTTCTCCGACTTTCGGAAGTTTCGGAAGGGTTAGGGTTAGGGTTAGGGATGAAAGCACATAGGAGAAAGAGATATTCTTGAATAACTTTTTTTGTGAAGGTCGGAGAGACTTGCAAGTAGGCTCTACCCCCACTAAATGGGGTAGCGCGCATCGATCGGTACCATCCTTGAGCTTCTCCGACTTTCGGAAGGGTTAGGGTTAGGGATGAAAGCACATAGGAGAAAGAGATATTCTTGAATAACTTTTTTTGTAAGGTCGGAGAGACTTGAAAGTGGTTGCATCTGGACTAATTTGGTCCTGCGGATCGATTGGTACCATCCCCGAGCTTGTACGACCTTCGGAAGAGGGTCGACCGACGAAATTCCCCCAAATCTGAAGAGGATATTCTTGAAGAAACTTTTTTGTGAAGGTCGGAGAGACTTGCAAGTAGGCTCTACCCCCACTAAATGGGGTGGCGCACATCGATCGGTACCATCCTTGAGCTTCTCCGACTTTCGGAAGGGTTAGGGTTAGGGTTAGGGATGAAAGCACATAGGAGAAAGAGATATTCTTGAATAACTTTTTTGTGAAGGTCGGAGAGATTGCAAGTAGGCTCTACCCCCACTAAATGGGGTAGCGCGCATCGATCGGTACCATCCTTGAGCTTCTCCGACTTTGGAAGGGTTAGGGTTAGGGTTAGGGATGAAAGCACATAGGAGAAAGAGATATTCCTTGAATAACTTTTTTTGTGAAGGTCGGAGAGACTTGCAAGTAGGCTCTACCCCCACTAAATGGGGTAGCGCGCATCGATCGGTACCATCCTTGAGCTTCTCCGACTTTCGGAAGGGTTAGGGTTAGGGATGAAAGCACATAGGAGAAAGAAATTCTTGAATAACTTTTTTGTGAGGTCGGAGAGACTTGGAAAGTGGTTGCATCTGGACTAATTTGGGTCTGCGGATCGAATTGGTACCATCCCGAGCTTGTACGACCCTTCGGAAGAGGTCGACCGACGAAATTCCCCCAAATCTGAGGAGATATTCTTGAATAACTTTTTTTGTGAAGTCGGAGAGACTTGCAAGTAGGCTCTACCCCCCACTAAATGGGGTAGCGCACATCGATCGGTACCATCCTTGAGCTTCCTCGACTTTCGGAAGGGTTAGGGGTTAGGGTTAGGGATGAAAGCACATAGGAGAAAGAGATATTCTTGAATAACTTTTTTTGTGAAGGTCGGAGAGACTTGCAAAGTAGGCTCTACCCCCACTAAATGGGGTTGCGCGCAATCGATCGGTACCATCCTTGAGCTTCACCGACTTTCGGAAGGGTTAGGGTTAGGGATGAAGCACATAGGAGAAGAGATATTCTTGAATAACTTTTTTGTGAAGGTCGGAGAGACTTGCAGTAGGCTCTACCCCCACTAAATGGGGTAGCGCGCATCGATCGGTACCATCCTTGAGCTTCTCCGACTTTTCGGAAGGGTTTAGGGTTAGGGATGAAAGCACATAGGAGAAGAAGATATTCTTGAATAACTTTTTTTGTGAAGGCGGGAGACTTGGAAAGTGGTTGCATCTGGACTAATTTGGGTCCTGCGGATCGATTGGTACCATCCCCGAGCTTGTACGACCTTCGGAAGAGGTCGACCGACGAAATTCCCCAAATCTGAGGAGATATTCTTGAATAACTTTTTTTGTGAAGGTCGGAGAGACTTGCAAGTAGGCTCTACCCCCACTAAATGGGGTTGCGCCCATCGATCGGTACTATCCTTGAGCTTCTCCGACTTTCGGAAGGGTTAGGGTTAGGGATGAAAGCACATAGGAGAAAGAGATATTCTTGAATAACTTTTTTTGTGAAGGTCGGAGAGACTTGCAAGTAGGCTCTACCCCCACTAAATGGGGTAGCGCGCATCGATCGGTACCATCCTTGAGCTTCTCCGACTTTCGGAAGGGTTAGGGTTAGGGTTAGGGATGAAAGCACATAGGAGAAAGAGATATTCTTGAATAACTTTTTTTGTGAAGGTCGGAGAGACTTGGAAAGTGGTTGCATCTGGACTAATTTGGGTCCTGCGGATCGATTGGTACCATCCCCGAGCTTGTACGACCTTCGGAAGAGGTCGACCGACGAAATTCCCCCAAATCTGAGGAGATATTCTTGAATAACTTTTTTTGTGAAGGTCGGAGAGACTTGCAAGTAGGCTCTACCCCCACTAAATGGGGTTGCGCGCATCGATCGGTACCATCCTTGAGCTTCTCCGACTTTCGGAAGGGTTAGGGTTAGGGTTAGGGATGAAAGCACATAGGAGAAAGAGATATTCTTGAATAACTTTTTTTGTGAAGGTCGGAGAGACTTGCAAGTAGGCTCTACCCCCACTAAATGGGGTAGCGCGCATCGATCGGTACCATCCTTGAGCTTCTCCGACTTTCGGAAGGGTTAGGGTTAGGGTTAGGGATGAAAGCACATAGGAGAAAGAGATATTCTTGAATAACTTTTTTTGTGAAGGTCGGAGAGACTTGCAAGTAGGCTCTACCCCCACTAAATGGGGTAGCGCGCATCGATCGGTACCATCCTTGAGCTTCTCCGACTTTCGGAAGGGTTAGGGTTAGGGTTAGGGATGAAAGCACATAGGAGAAAGAGATATTCTTGAATAACTTTTTTTGTGAAGGTCGGAGAGACTTGCAAGTAGGCTCTACCCCCACTAAATGGGGTAGCGCGCATCGATCGGTACCATCCTTGAGCTTCTCCGACTTTCGGAAGGGTTAGGGTTAGGGATGAAAGCACATAGGAGAAAGAGATATTCTTGAATAACTTTTTTTGTGAAGGTCGGAAAGACTTGCAAGTAGGCTCTACCCCCACTAAATAGGGTAGCGCGCATCGATCGGTACCATCCTTGAGCTTCTCCGACTTTCGGAAGGGTTAGGGTTAGGGTTAGGGATGAAAGCACATAGGAGAAAGAGATATTCTTGAATAACTTTTTTTGTGAAGGTCGGAGAGACTTGGAAAGTGGTTGCATCTGGACTAATTTGGGTCCTGCGGATCGATTGGTACCATCCCCGAGCTTGTACGACCTTCGGAAGAGGTCGACCGACGAAATTCCCCCAAATCTGAGGAGATATTCTTGAATAACTTTTTTTGTGAAGGTCGGAGAGACTTGCAAGTAGGCTCTACCCCCACTAAATGGGGTAGCGCACATCGATCGGTACCATCCTTGAGCTTCTCCGACTTTCGGAAGGGTTAGGGTTAGGGTTAGGGATGAAAGCACATAGGAGAAAGAGATATTCTTGAATAACTTTTTTTGTGAAGGTCGGAGAGACTTGCAAGTAGGCTCTACCCCCACTAAATGGGGTAGCGCGCATCGATCGGTACCATCCTTGAGCTTCTCCGACTTTTGGAAGGGTTAGGGTTAGGGTTAGGGATGAAAGCACATAGGAGAAAGAGATATTCTTGAATAACTTTTTTTGTGAAGGTCGGAGAGACTTGCAAGTAGGCTCTACCCCCACTAAATGGGGTAGCGCGCATCGATCGGTACCATCCTTGAGCTTCTCCGACTTTCGGAAGGGTTAGGGTTAGGGTTAGGGATGAAAGCACATAGGAGAAAGAGATATTCTTGAATAACTTTTTTTGTGAAGGTCGGAGAGACTTGCAAGTAGGCTCTACCCCCACTAAATGGGGTAGCGCGCATCGATCGGTACCATCCTTGAGCTTCTCCGACTTTCGGAAGGGTTAGGGTTAGGGTTAGGGATGAAAGCACATAGGAGAAAGAGATATTCTTGAATAACTTTTTTGGTGAAGGTCGGAGAGACTTGCAAGTAGGCTCTACCCCCACTAAATGGGGTAGCGCGCATCGATCGGTACCATCCTTGAGCTTCTCCGACTTTCGGAAGGGTTAGGGTTAGGGTTAGGGATGAAAGCACATAGGAGAAAGAGATATTCTTGAATAACTTTTTTTGTGAAGGTCGGAGAGACTTGGAAAGTGGTTGCATCTGGACTAATTTGGGTCCTGCGGATCGATTGGTACCATCCCCGAGCTTGTACGACCTTCGGAAGAGGTCGACCGACGAAATTCCCCCAAATCTGAGGAGATATTCTTGAATAACTTTTTTTGTGAAGGTCGGAGAGACTTGCAAGTAGGCTCTACCCCCACTAAATGGGGTAGCGCGCATCGATCGGTACCATCCTTGAGCTTCTCCGACTTTCGGAAGGGTTAGGGTTAGGGTTAGGGATGAAAGCACATAGGAGAAAGAGATATTCTTGAATAACTTTTTTTGTGAAGGTCGGAGAGACTTGCAAGTAGGCTCTACCCCCACTAAATGGGGTAGCGCGCATCGATCGGTACCATCCTTGAGCTTCTCCGACTTTCGGAAGGGTTAGGGTTAGGGTTAGGGATGAAAGCACATAGGAGAAAGAGATATTCTTGAATAACTTTTTTTGTGAAGGTCGGAGAGACTTGCAAGTAGGCTCTACCCCCACTAAATAGGGTAGCGCGCATCGATCGGTACCATCTTTGAGCTTCTCCGACTTTCGGAAGGGTTAGGGTTAGGGTTAGGGATGAAAGCACATAGGAGAAAGAGATATTCTTGAATAACTTTTTTTGTGAAGGTCGGAGAGACTTGGAAAGTGGTTGCATCTGGACTAATTTGGGTCCTGCGGATCGATTGGTACCATCCCCGAGCTTGTACGACCTTCGGAAGAGGTCGACCGACGAAATTCCCCCAAATCTGAGGAGATATTCTTGAATAACTTTTTTTGTGAAGGTCGGAGAGACTTGCAAGTAGGCTCTACCCCCACTAAATGGGGTAGCGCACATCGATCGGTACCATCCTTGAGCTTCTCCGACTTTCGGAAGGGTTAGGGTTAGGGTTAGGGATGAAAGCACATAGGAGAAAGAGATATTCTTGAATAACTTTTTTTGTGAAGGTCGGAGAGACTTGCAAGTAGGCTCTACCCCCACTAAATAGGGTAGCGCGCATCGATCGGTACCATCCTTGAGCTTCTCCGACTTTCGGAAGGGTTAGGGTTAGGGTTAGGGATGAAAGCACATAGGAGAAAGAGATATTCTTGAATAACTTTTTTTGTGAAGGTCGGAGAGACTTGGAAAGTGGTTGCATCTGGACTAATTTGGGTCCTGCGGATCGATTGGTACCATCCCCGAGCTTGTACGACCTTCGGAAGAGGTCGACCGACGAAATTCCCCCAAATCTGAGGAGATATTCTTGAATAACTTTTTTTGTGAAGGTCGGAGAGACTTGCAAGTAGGCTCTACCCCCACTAAATGGGGTAGCGCACATCGATCGGTACCATCCTTGAGCTTCTCCGACTTTCGGAAGGGTTAGGGTTAGGGTTAGGGATGAAAGCACATAGGAGAAAGAGATATTCTTGAATAACTTTTTTTGTGAAGGTCGGAGAGACTTGCAAGTAGGCTCTACCCCCACTAAATGGGGTAGCGCGCATCGATCGGTACCATCCTTGAGCTTCTCCGACTTTTGGAAGGGTTAGGGTTAGGGTTAGGGATGAAAGCACATAGGAGAAAGAGATATTCTTGAATAACTTTTTTTGTGAAGGTCGGAGAGACTTGCAAGTAGGCTCTACCCCCACTAAATGGGGTAGCGCGCATCGATCGGTACCATCCTTGAGCTTCTCCGACTTTCGGAAGGGTTAGGGTTAGGGTTAGGGATGAAAGCACATAGGAGAAAGAGATATTCTTGAATAACTTTTTTTGTGAAGGTCGGAGAGACTTGCAAGTAGGCTCTACCCCCACTAAATGGGGTAGCGCGCATCGATCGGTACCATCCTTGAGCTTCTCCGACTTTCGGAAGGGTTAGGGTTAGGGTTAGGGATGAAAGCACATAGGAGAAAGAGATATTCTTGAATAACTTTTTTTGTGAAGGTCGGAGAGACTTGCAAGTAGGCTCTACCCCCACTAAATGGGGTAGCGCGCATCGATCGGTACCATCCTTGAGCTTCTCCGACTTTCGGAAGGGTTAGGGTTAGGGATGAAAGCACATAGGAGAAAGAGATATTCTTGAATAACTTTTTTTGTGAAGGTCGGAGAGACTTGGAAAGTGGTTGCATCTGGACTAATTTGGGTCCTGCGGATCGATTGGTACCATCCCCGAGCTTGTACGACCTTCGGAAGAGGTCGACCGACGAAATTCCCCCAAATCTGAGGAGATATTCTTGAATAACTTTTTTTGTGAAGGTCGGAGAGACTTGCAAGTAGGCTCTACCCCCACTAAATGGGGTAGCGCACATCGATCGGTACCATCCTTGAGCTTCTCCGACTTTCGGAAGGGTTAGGGTTAGGGTTAGGGATGAAAGCACATAGGAGAAAGAGATATTCTTGAATAACTTTTTTTGTGAAGGTCGGAGAGACTTGCAAGTAGGCTCTACCCCCACTAAATGGGGTAGCGCGCATCGATCGGTACCATCCTTGAGCTTCTCCGACTTTTGGAAGGGTTAGGGTTAGGGTTAGGGATGAAAGCACATAGGAGAAAGAGATATTCTTGAATAACTTTTTTTGTGAAGGTCGGAGAGACTTGCAAGTAGGCTCTACCCCCACTAAATGGGGTAGCGCACATCGATCGGTACCATCCTTGAGCTTCTCCGACTTTCGGAAGGGTTAGGGTTAGGGTTAGGGATGAAAGCACATAGGAGAAAGAGATATTCTTGAATAACTTTTTTTGTGAAGGTCGGAGAGACTTGCAAGTAGGCTCTACCCCCACTAAATAGGGTAGCGCGCATCGATCGGTACCATCCTTGAGCTTCTCCGACTTTCGGAAGGGTTAGGGTTAGGGTTAGGGATGAAAGCACATAGGAGAAAGAGATATTCTTGAATAACTTTTTTTGTGAAGGTCGGAGAGACTTGGAAAGTGGTTGCATCTGGACTAATTTGGGTCCTGCGGATCGATTGGTACCATCCCCGAGCTTGTACGACCTTCGGAAGAGGTCGACCGACGAAATTCCCCCAAATCTGAGGAGATATTCTTGAATAACTTTTTTTGTGAAGGTCGGAGAGACTTGCAAGTAGGCTCTACCCCCACTAAATGGGGTAGCGCACATCGATCGGTACCATCCTTGAGCTTCTCCGACTTTCGGAAGGGTTAGGGTTAGGGATGAAAGCACATAGGAGAAAGAGATATTCTTGAATAACTTTTTTTGTGAAGGTCGGAGAGACTTGCAAGTAGGCTCTACCCCCACTAAATGGGGTAGCGCGCATCGATCGGTACCATCCTTGAGCTTCTCCGACTTTTGGAAGGGTTAGGGTTAGGGTTAGGGATGAAAGCACATAGGAGAAAGAGATATTCTTGAATAACTTTTTTTGTGAAGGTCGGAGAGACTTGCAAGTAGGCTCTACCCCCACTAAATGGGGTAGCGCGCATCGATCGGTACCATCCTTGAGCTTCTCCGACTTTCGGAAGGGTTAGGGTTAGGGTTAGGGATGAAAGCACATAGGAGAAAGAGATATTCTTGAATAACTTTTTTTGTGAAGGTCGGAGAGACTTGCAAGTAGGCTCTACCCCCACTAAATGGGGTAGCGCGCATCGATCGGTACCATCCTTGAGCTTCTCCGACTTTCGGAAGGGTTAGGGTTAGGGTTAGGGATGAAAGCACATAGGAGAAAGAGATATTCTTGAATAACTTTTTTTGTGAAGGTCGGAGAGACTTGCAAGTAGGCTCTACCCCCACTAAATGGGGTAGCGCGCATCGATCGGTACCATCCTTGAGCTTCTCCGACTTTCGGAAGGGTTAGGGTTAGGGATGAAAGCACATAGGAGAAAGAGATATTCTTGAATAACTTTTTTTGTGAAGGTCGGAGAGACTTGGAAAGTGGTTGCATCTGGACTAATTTGGGTCCTGCGGATCGATTGGTACCATCCCCGAGCTTGTACGACCTTCGGAAGAGGTCGACCGACGAAATTCCCCCAAATCTGAGGAGATATTCTTGAATAACTTTTTTTGTGAAGGTCGGAGAGACTTGCAAGTAGGCTCTACCCCCACTAAATGGGGTAGCGCACATCGATCGGTACCATCCTTGAGCTTCTCCGACTTTCGGAAGGGTTAGGGTTAGGGTTAGGGATGAAAGCACATAGGAGAAAGAGATATTCTTGAATAACTTTTTTTGTGAAGGTCGGAGAGACTTGCAAGTAGGCTCTACCCCCACTAAATGGGGTAGCGCGCATCGATCGGTACCATCCTTGAGCTTCTCCGACTTTTGGAAGGGTTAGGGTTAGGGTTAGGGATGAAAGCACATAGGAGAAAGAGATATTCTTGAATAACTTTTTTTGTGAAGGTCGGAGAGACTTGCAAGTAGGCTCTACCCCCACTAAATGGGGTAGCGCGCATCGATCGGTACCATCCTTGAGCTTCTCCGACTTTCGGAAGGGTTAGGGTTAGGGATGAAAGCACATAGGAGAAAGAGATATTCTTGAATAACTTTTTTTGTGAAGGTCGGAGAGACTTGGAAAGTGGTTGCATCTGGACTAATTTGGGTCCTGCGGATCGATTGGTACCATCCCCGAGCTTGTACGACCTTCGGAAGAGGTCGACCGACGAAATTCCCCCAAATCTGAGGAGATATTCTTGAATAACTTTTTTTGTGAAGGTCGGAGAGACTTGCAAGTAGGCTCTACCCCCACTAAATGGGGTAGCGCACATCGATCGGTACCATCCTTGAGCTTCTCCGACTTTCGGAAGGGTTAGGGTTAGGGTTAGGGATGAAAGCACATAGGAGAAAGAGATATTCTTGAATAACTTTTTTTGTGAAGGTCGGAGAGACTTGCAAGTAGGCTCTACCCCCACTAAATGGGGTTGCGCGCATCGATCGGTACCATCCTTGAGCTTCTCCGACTTTCGGAAGGGTTAGGGTTAGGGATGAAAGCACATAGGAGAAAGAGATATTCTTGAATAACTTTTTTTGTGAAGGTCGGAGAGACTTGCAAGTAGGCTCTACCCCCACTAAATGGGGTAGCGCGCATCGATCGGTACCATCCTTGAGCTTCTCCGACTTTCGGAAGGGTTAGGGTTAGGGATGAAAGCACATAGGAGAAAGAGATATTCTTGAATAACTTTTTTTGTGAAGGTCGGAGAGACTTGGAAAGTGGTTGCATCTGGACTAATTTGGGTCCTGCGGATCGATTGGTACCATCCCCGAGCTTGTACGACCTTCGGAAGAGGTCGACCGACGAAATTCCCCCAAATCTGAGGAGATATTCTTGAATAACTTTTTTTGTGAAGGTCGGAGAGACTTGCAAGTAGGCTCTACCCCCACTAAATGGGGTTGCGCGCATCGATCGGTACCATCCTTGAGCTTCTCCGACTTTCGGAAGGGTTAGGGTTAGGGATGAAAGCACATAGGAGAAAGAGATATTCTTGAATAACTTTTTTTGTGAAGGTCGGAGAGACTTGCAAGTAGGCTCTACCCCCACTAAATGGGGTAGCGCGCATCGATCGGTACCATCCTTGAGCTTCTCCGACTTTCGGAAGGGTTAGGGTTAGGGTTAGGGATGAAAGCACATAGGAGAAAGAGATATTCTTGAATAACTTTTTTTGTGAAGGTCGGAGAGACTTGGAAAGTGGTTGCATCTGGACTAATTTGGGTCCTGCGGATCGATTGGTACCATCCCCGAGCTTGTACGACCTTCGGAAGAGGTCGACCGACGAAATTCCCCCAAATCTGAGGAGATATTCTTGAATAACTTTTTTTGTGAAGGTCGGAGAGACTTGCAAGTAGGCTCTACCCCCACTAAATGGGGTTGCGCGCATCGATCGGTACCATCCTTGAGCTTCTCCGACTTTCGGAAGGGTTAGGGTTAGGGTTAGGGATGAAAGCACATAGGAGAAAGAGATATTCTTGAATAACTTTTTTTGTGAAGGTCGGAGAGACTTGCAAGTAGGCTCTACCCCCACTAAATGGGGTAGCGCGCATCGATCGGTACCATCCTTGAGCTTCTCCGACTTTCGGAAGGGTTAGGGTTAGGGTTAGGGATGAAAGCACATAGGAGAAAGAGATATTCTTGAATAACTTTTTTTGTGAAGGTCGGAGAGACTTGCAAGTAGGCTCTACCCCCACTAAATGGGGTAGCACGCATCGATCGGTACCATCCTTGAGCTTCTCCGACTTTCGGAAGGGTTAGGGTTAGGGATGAAAGCACATAGGAGAAAGAGATATTCTTGAATAACTTTTTTTGTGAAGGTCGGAGAGACTTGGAAAGTGGTTGCATCTGGACTAATTTGGGTCCTGCGGATCGATTGGTACCATCCCCGAGCTTGTACGACCTTCGGAAGAGGTCGACCGACGAAATTCCCCCAAATCTGAGGAGATATTCTTGAATAACTTTTTTTGTGAAGGTCGGAGAGACTTGCAAGTAGGCTCTACCCCCACTAAATGGGGTAGCGCACATCGATCGGTACCATCCTTGAGCTTCTCCGACTTTTGGAAGGGTTAGGGTTAGGGTTAGGGATGAAAGCACATAGGAGAAAGAGATATTCTTGAATAACTTTTTTTGTGAAGGTCGGAGAGACTTGCAAGTAGGCTCTACCCCCACTAAATGGGGTAGCGCGCATCGATCGGTACCATCCTTGAGCTTCTCCGACTTTCGGAAGGGTTAGGGTTAGGGTTAGGGATGAAAGCACATAGGAGAAAGAGATATTCTTGAATAACTTTTTTTGTGAAGGTCGGAGAGACTTGGAAAGTGGTTGCATCTGGACTAATTTGGGTCCTGCGGATCGATTGGTACCATCCCCGAGCTTGTACGACCTTCGGAAGAGGTCGACCGACGAAATTCCCCCAAATCTGAGGAGATATTCTTGAATAACTTTTTTTGTGAAGGTCGGAGAGACTTGCAAGTAGGCTCTACCCCCACTAAATGGGGTTGCGCGCATCGATCGGTACCATCCTTGAGCTTCTCCGACTTTCGGAAGGGTTAGGGTTAGGGTTAGGGATGAAAGCACATAGGAGAAAGAGATATTCTTGAATAACTTTTTTTGTGAAGGTCGGAGAGACTTGCAAGTAGGCTCTACCCCCACTAAATGGGGTAGCGCGCATCGATCGGTACCATCCTTGAGCTTCTCCGACTTTCGGAAGGGTTAGGGTTAGGGTTAGGGATGAAAGCACATAGGAGAAAGAGATATTCTTGAATAACTTTTTTTGTGAAGGTCGGAGAGACTTGGAAAGTGGTTGCATCTGGACTAATTTGGGTCCTGCAGATCGATTGGTACCATCCCCGAGCTTGTACGACCTTCGGAAGAGGTCGACCGACGAAATTCCCCCAAATCTGAGGAGATATTCTTGAATAACTTTTTTTGTGAAGGTCGGAGAGACTTGCAAGTAGGCTCTACCCCCACTAAATGGGGTTGCGCGCATCGATCGGTACCATCCTTGAGCTTCTCCGACTTTCGGAAGGGTTAGGGTTAGGGTTAGGGATGAAAGCACATAGGAGAAAGAGATATTCTTGAATAACTTTTTTTGTGAAGGTCGGAGAGACTTGCAAGTAGGCTCTACCCCCACTAAATGGGGTAGCGCACATCGATCGGTACCATCCTTGAGCTTCTCCGACTTTCGGAAGGGTTAGGGTTAGGGTTAGGGATGAAAGCACATAGGAGAAAGAGATATTCTTGAATAACTTTTTTTGTGAAGGTCGGAGAGACTTGCAAGTAGGCTCTACCCCCACTAAATGGGGTAGCACGCATCGATCGGTACCATCCTTGAGCTTCTCCGACTTTCGGAAGGGTTAGGGTTAGGGATGAAAGCACATAGGAGAAAGAGATATTCTTGAATAACTTTTTTTGTGAAGGTCGGAGAGACTTGGAAAGTGGTTGCATCTGGACTAATTTGGGTCCTGCGGATCGATTGGTACCATCCCCGAGCTTGTACGACCTTCGGAAGAGGTCGACCGACGAAATTCCCCCAAATCTGAGGAGATATTCTTGAATAACTTTTTTTGTGAAGGTCGGAGAGACTTGCAAGTAGGCTCTACCCCCACTAAATGGGGTAGCGCACATCGATCGGTACCATCCTTGAGCTTCTCCGACTTTTGGAAGGGTTAGGGTTAGGGTTAGGGATGAAAGCACATAGGAGAAAGAGATATTCTTGAATAACTTTTTTTGTGAAGGTCGGAGAGACTTGCAAGTAGGCTCTACCCCCACTAAATGGGGTAGCGCGCATCGATCGGTACCATCCTTGAGCTTCTCCGACTTTCGGAAGGGTTAGGGTTAGGGTTAGGGATGAAAGCACATAGGAGAAAGAGATATTCTTGAATAACTTTTTTTGTGAAGGTCGGAGAGACTTGGAAAGTGGTTGCATCTGGACTAATTTGGGTCCTGCGGATCGATTGGTACCATCCCCGAGCTTGTACGACCTTCGGAAGAGGTCGACCGTCGAAATTCCCCCAAATCTGAGGAGATATTCTTGAATAACTTTTTTTGTGAAGGTCGGAGAGACTTGCAAGTAGGCTCTACCCCCACTAAATGGGGTTGCGCGCATCGATCGGTACCATCCTTGAGCTTCTCCGACTTTCGGAAGGGTTAGGGTTAGGGTTAGGGATGAAAGCACATAGGAGAAAGAGATATTCTTGAATAACTTTTTTTGTGAAGGTCGGAGAGACTTGCAAGTAGGCTCTACCCCCACTAAATGGGGTAGCGCGCATCGATCGGTACCATCCTTGAGCTTCTCCGACTTTCGGAAGGGTTAGGGTTAGGGTTAGGGATGAAAGCACATAGGAGAAAGAGATATTCTTGAATAACTTTTTTTGTGAAGGTCGGAGAGACTTGGAAAGTGGTTGCATCTGGACTAATTTGGGTCCTGCAGATCGATTGGTACCATCCCCGAGCTTGTACGACCTTCGGAAGAGGTCGACCGACGAAATTCCCCCAAATCTGAGGAGATATTCTTGAATAACTTTTTTTGTGAAGGTCGGAGAGACTTGCAAGTAGGCTCTACCCCCACTAAATGGGGTTGCGCGCATCGATCGGTACCATCCTTGAGCTTCTCCGACTTTCGGAAGGGTTAGGGTTAGGGTTAGGGATGAAAGCACATAGGAGAAAGAGATATTCTTGAATAACTTTTTTTGTGAAGGTCGGAGAGACTTGCAAGTAGGCTCTACCCCCACTAAATGGGGTAGCGCACATCGATCGGTACCATCCTTGAGCTTCTCCGACTTTCGGAAGGGTTAGGGTTAGGGTTAGGGATGAAAGCACATAGGAGAAAGAGATATTCTTGAATAACTTTTTTTGTGAAGGTCGGAGAGACTTGGAAAGTGGTTGCATCTGGACTAATTTGGGTCCTGCGGATCGATTGGTACCATCCCCGAGCTTGTACGACCTTCGGAAGAGGTCGACCGACGAAATTCCCCCAAATCTGAGGAGATATTCTTGAATTACTTTTTTTGTGAAGGTCGGAGAGACTTGCAAGTAGGCTCTACCCCCACTAAATGGGGTTGCGCGCATCGATCGGTACCATCCTTGAGCTTCTCCGACTTTCGGAAGGGTTAGGGTTAGGGTTAGGGATGAAAGCACATAGGAGAAAGAGATATTCTTGAATAACTTTTTTTGTGAAGGTCGGAGAGACTTGGAAAGTGGTTGCATCTGGACTAATTTGGGTCCTGCAGATCGATTGGTACCATCCCCGAGCTTGTACGACCTTCGGAAGAGGTCGACCGACGAAATTCCCCCAAATCTGAGGAGATATTCTTGAATAACTTTTTTTGTGAAGGTCGGAGAGACTTGCAAGTAGGCTCTACCCCCACTAAATGGGGTTGCGCGCATCGATCGGTACCATCCTTGAGCTTCTCCGACTTTCGGAAGGGTTAGGGTTAGGGTTAGGGATGAAAGCACATAGGAGAAAGAGATATTCTTGAATAACTTTTTTTGTGAAGGTCGGAGAGACTTGCAAGTAGGCTCTACCCCCACTAAATGGGGTAGCGCGCATCGATCGGTACCATCCTTGAGCTTCTCCGACTTTCGGAAGGGTTAGGGTTAGGGTTAGGGATGAAAGCACATAGGAGAAAGAGATATTCTTGAATAACTTTTTTTGTGAAGGTCGGAGAGACTTGGAAAGTGGTTGCATCTGGACTAATTTGGGTCCTGCGGATCGATTGGTACCATCCCCGAGCTTGTACGACCTTCGGAAGAGGTCGACCGACGAAATTCCCCCAAATCTGAGGAGATATTCTTGAATAACTTTTTTTGTGAAGGTCGGAGAGACTTGCAAGTAGGCTCTACCCCCACTAAATGGGGTTGCGCGCATCGATCGGTACCATCCTTGAGCTTCTCCGACTTTCGGAAGGGTTAGGGTTAGGGTTAGGGATGAAAGCACATAGGAGAAAGAGATATTCTTGAATAACTTTTTTTGTGAAGGTCGGAGAGACTTGCAAGTAGGCTCTACCCCCACTAAATGGGGTAGCGCGCATCGATCGGTACCATCCTTGAGCTTCTCCGACTTTCGGAAGGGTTAGGGTTAGGGATGAAAGCACATAGGAGAAAGAGATATTCTTGAATAACTTTTTTTGTGAAGGTCGGAGAGACTTGCAAGTAGGCTCTACCCCCACTAAATGGGGTAGCGCGCATCGATCGGTACCATCCTTGAGCTTCTCCGACTTTCGGAAGGGTTAGGGTTAGGGTTAGGGATGAAAGCACATAGGAGAAAGAGATATTCTTGAATAACTTTTTTTGTGAAGGTCGGAGAGACTTGGAAAGTGGTTGCATCTGGACTAATTTGGGTCCTGCGGATCGATTGGTACCATCCCCGAGCTTGTACGACCTTCGAAAGAGGTCGACCGACGAAATTCCCCCAAATCTGAGGAGATATTCTTGAATAACTTTTTTTGTGAAGGTCGGAGAGACTTGCAAGTAGGCTCTACCCCCACTAAATGGGGTAGCGCGCATCGATCGGTACCATCCTTGAGCTTCTCCGACTTTCGGAAGGGTTAGGGTTAGGGTTAGGGATGAAAGCACATAGGAGAAAGAGATATTCTTGAATAACTTTTTTTGTGAAGGTCGGAGAGACTTGCAAGTAGGCTCTACCCCCACTAAATGGGATAGCGCGCATCGATCGGTACCATCCTTGAGCTTCTCCGACTTTCGGAAGGGTTAGGGTTAGGGATGAAAGCACATAGGAGAAAGAGATATTCTTGAATAACTTTTTTTGTGAAGGTCGGAGAGACTTGCAAGTAGGCTCTACCCCCACTAAATGGGGTTGCACGCATCGATCGGTACCATCCTTGAGCTTCTCCGACTTTCGGAAGGGTTAGGGTTAGGGTTAGGGATGAAAGCACATAGGAGAAAGAGATATTCTTGAATAACTTTTTTTGTGAAGGTCGGAGAGACTTGGAAAGTGGTTGCATCTGGACTAATTTGGGTCCTGCGGATCGATTGGTACCATCCCCGAGCTTGTACGACCTTCGAAAGAGGTCGACCGACGAAATTCCCCCAAATCTGAGGAGATATTCTTGAATAACTTTTTTTGTGAAGGTCGGAGAGACTTGCAAGTAGGCTCTACCCCCACTAAATGGGGTAGCGCGCATCGATCGGTACCATCCTTGAGCTTCTCCGACTTTCGGAAGGGTTAGGGTTAGGGTTAGGGATGAAAGCACATAGGAGAAAGAGATATTCTTGAATAACTTTTTTTGTGAAGGTCGGAGAGACTTGCAAGTAGGCTCTACCCCCACTAAATAGGGTAGCGCGCATCGATCGGTACCATCTTTGAGCTTCTCCGACTTTCGGAAGGGTTAGGGTTAGGGTTAGGGATGAAAGCACATAGGAGAAAGAGATATTCTTGAATAACTTTTTTTGTGAAGGTCGGAGAGACTTGGAAAGTGGTTGCATCTGGACTAATTTGGGTCCTGCGGATCGATTGGTACCATCCCCGAGCTTGTACGACCTTCGGAAGAGGTCGACCGACGAAATTCCCCCAAATCTGAGGAGATATTCTTGAATAACTTTTTTTGTGAAGGTCGGAGAGACTTGCAAGTAGGCTCTACCCCCACTAAATGGGGTAGCGCACATCGATCGGTACCATCCTTGAGCTTCTCCGACTTTCGGAAGGGTTAGGGTTAGGGTTAGGGATGAAAGCACATAGGAGAAAGAGATATTCTTGAATAACTTTTTTTGTGAAGGTCGGAGAGACTTGCAAGTAGGCTCTACCCCCACTAAATAGGGTAGCGCGCATCGATCGGTACCATCCTTGAGCTTCTCCGACTTTCGGAAGGGTTAGGGTTAGGGTTAGGGATGAAAGCACATAGGAGAAAGAGATATTCTTGAATAACTTTTTTTGTGAAGGTCGGAGAGACTTGGAAAGTGGTTGCATCTGGACTAATTTGGGTCCTGCGGATCGATTGGTACCATCCCCGAGCTTGTACGACCTTCGGAAGAGGTCGACCGACGAAATTCCCCCAAATCTGAGGAGATATTCTTGAATAACTTTTTTTGTGAAGGTCGGAGAGACTTGCAAGTAGGCTCTACCCCCACTAAATGGGGTAGCGCACATCGATCGGTACCATCCTTGAGCTTCTCCGACTTTCGGAAGGGTTAGGGTTAGGGTTAGGGATGAAAGCACATAGGAGAAAGAGATATTCTTGAATAACTTTTTTTGTGAAGGTCGGAGAGACTTGCAAGTAGGCTCTACCCCCACTAAATGGGGTAGCGCGCATCGATCGGTACCATCCTTGAGCTTCTCCGACTTTTGGAAGGGTTAGGGTTAGGGTTAGGGATGAAAGCACATAGGAGAAAGAGATATTCTTGAATAACTTTTTTTGTGAAGGTCGGAGAGACTTGCAAGTAGGCTCTACCCCCACTAAATGGGGTAGCGCGCATCGATCGGTACCATCCTTGAGCTTCTCCGACTTTCGGAAGGGTTAGGGTTAGGGTTAGGGATGAAAGCACATAGGAGAAAGAGATATTCTTGAATAACTTTTTTTGTGAAGGTCGGAGAGACTTGCAAGTAGGCTCTACCCCCACTAAATGGGGTAGCGCGCATCGATCGGTACCATCCTTGAGCTTCTCCGACTTTCGGAAGGGTTAGGGTTAGGGTTAGGGATGAAAGCACATAGGAGAAAGAGATATTCTTGAATAACTTTTTTTGTGAAGGTCGGAGAGACTTGCAAGTAGGCTCTACCCCCACTAAATGGGGTAGCGCGCATCGATCGGTACCATCCTTGAGCTTCTCCGACTTTCGGAAGGGTTAGGGTTAGGGATGAAAGCACATAGGAGAAAGAGATATTCTTGAATAACTTTTTTTGTGAAGGTCGGAGAGACTTGGAAAGTGGTTGCATCTGGACTAATTTGGGTCCTGCGGATCGATTGGTACCATCCCCGAGCTTGTACGACCTTCGGAAGAGGTCGACCGACGAAATTCCCCCAAATCTGAGGAGATATTCTTGAATAACTTTTTTTGTGAAGGTCGGAGAGACTTGCAAGTAGGCTCTACCCCCACTAAATGGGGTAGCGCACATCGATCGGTACCATCCTTGAGCTTCTCCGACTTTCGGAAGGGTTAGGGTTAGGGTTAGGGATGAAAGCACATAGGAGAAAGAGATATTCTTGAATAACTTTTTTTGTGAAGGTCGGAGAGACTTGCAAGTAGGCTCTACCCCCACTAAATGGGGTAGCGCGCATCGATCGGTACCATCCTTGAGCTTCTCCGACTTTTGGAAGGGTTAGGGTTAGGGTTAGGGATGAAAGCACATAGGAGAAAGAGATATTCTTGAATAACTTTTTTTGTGAAGGTCGGAGAGACTTGCAAGTAGGCTCTACCCCCACTAAATGGGGTAGCGCGCATCGATCGGTACCATCCTTGAGCTTCTCCGACTTTCGGAAGGGTTAGGGTTAGGGATGAAAGCACATAGGAGAAAGAGATATTCTTGAATAACTTTTTTTGTGAAGGTCGGAGAGACTTGGAAAGTGGTTGCATCTGGACTAATTTGGGTCCTGCGGATCGATTGGTACCATCCCCGAGCTTGTACGACCTTCGGAAGAGGTCGACCGACGAAATTCCCCCAAATCTGAGGAGATATTCTTGAATAACTTTTTTTGTGAAGGTCGGAGAGACTTGCAAGTAGGCTCTACCCCCACTAAATGGGGTAGCGCACATCGATCGGTACCATCCTTGAGCTTCTCCGACTTTCGGAAGGGTTAGGGTTAGGGTTAGGGATGAAAGCACATAGGAGAAAGAGATATTCTTGAATAACTTTTTTTGTGAAGGTCGGAGAGACTTGCAAGTAGGCTCTACCCCCACTAAATGGGGTAGCGCGCATCGATCGGTACCATCCTTGAGCTTCTCCGACTTTTGGAAGGGTTAGGGTTAGGGTTAGGGATGAAAGCACATAGGAGAAAGAGATATTCTTGAATAACTTTTTTTGTGAAGGTCGGAGAGACTTGGAAAGTGGTTGCATCTGGACTAATTTGGGTCCTGCGGATCGATTGGTACCATCCCCGAGCTTGTACGACCTTCGGAAGAGGTCGACCGACGAAATTCCCCCAAATCTGAGGAGATATTCTTGAATAACTTTTTTTGTGAAGGTCGGAGAGACTTGCAAGTAGGCTCTACCCCCACTAAATGGGGTTGCGCGCATCGATCGGTACCATCCTTGAGCTTCTCCGACTTTCGGAAGGGTTAGGGTTAGGGATGAAAGCACATAGGAGAAAGAGATATTCTTGAATAACTTTTTTTGTGAAGGTCGGAGAGACTTGCAAGTAGGCTCTACCCCCACTAAATGGGGTAGCGCGCATCGATCGGTACCATCCTTGAGCTTCTCCGACTTTCGGAAGGGTTAGGGTTAGGGATGAAAGCACATAGGAGAAAGAGATATTCTTGAATAACTTTTTTTGTGAAGGTCGGAGAGACTTGGAAAGTGGTTGCATCTGGACTAATTTGGGTCCTGCGGATCGATTGGTACCATCCCCGAGCTTGTACGACCTTCGGAAGAGGTCGACCGACGAAATTCCCCCAAATCTGAGGAGATATTCTTGAATAACTTTTTTTGTGAAGGTCGGAGAGACTTGCAAGTAGGCTCTACCCCCACTAAATGGGGTTGCGCGCATCGATCGGTACCATCCTTGAGCTTCTCCGACTTTCGGAAGGGTTAGGGTTAGGGATGAAAGCACATAGGAGAAAGAGATATTCTTGAATAACTTTTTTTGTGAAGGTCGGAGAGACTTGCAAGTAGGCTCTACCCCCACTAAATGGGGTAGCGCGCATCGATCGGTACCATCCTTGAGCTTCTCCGACTTTCGGAAGGGTTAGGGTTAGGGTTAGGGATGAAAGCACATAGGAGAAAGAGATATTCTTGAATAACTTTTTTTGTGAAGGTCGGAGAGACTTGGAAAGTGGTTGCATCTGGACTAATTTGGGTCCTGCGGATCGATTGGTACCATCCCCGAGCTTGTACGACCTTCGGAAGAGGTCGACCGACGAAATTCCCCCAAATCTGAGGAGATATTCTTGAATAACTTTTTTTGTGAAGGTCGGAGAGACTTGCAAGTAGGCTCTACCCCCACTAAATGGGGTTGCGCGCATCGATCGGTACCATCCTTGAGCTTCTCCGACTTTCGGAAGGGTTAGGGTTAGGGTTAGGGATGAAAGCACATAGGAGAAAGAGATATTCTTGAATAACTTTTTTTGTGAAGGTCGGAGAGACTTGCAAGTAGGCTCTACCCCCACTAAATGGGGTAGCGCGCATCGATCGGTACCATCCTTGAGCTTCTCCGACTTTCGGAAGGGTTAGGGTTAGGGTTAGGGATGAAAGCACATAGGAGAAAGAGATATTCTTGAATAACTTTTTTTGTGAAGGTCGGAGAGACTTGCAAGTAGGCTCTACCCCCACTAAATGGGGTAGCACGCATCGATCGGTACCATCCTTGAGCTTCTCCGACTTTCGGAAGGGTTAGGGTTAGGGATGAAAGCACATAGGAGAAAGAGATATTCTTGAATAACTTTTTTTGTGAAGGTCGGAGAGACTTGGAAAGTGGTTGCATCTGGACTAATTTGGGTCCTGCGGATCGATTGGTACCATCCCCGAGCTTGTACGACCTTCGGAAGAGGTCGACCGACGAAATTCCCCCAAATCTGAGGAGATATTCTTGAATAACTTTTTTTGTGAAGGTCGGAGAGACTTGCAAGTAGGCTCTACCCCCACTAAATGGGGTAGCGCACATCGATCGGTACCATCCTTGAGCTTCTCCGACTTTTGGAAGGGTTAGGGTTAGGGTTAGGGATGAAAGCACATAGGAGAAAGAGATATTCTTGAATAACTTTTTTTGTGAAGGTCGGAGAGACTTGCAAGTAGGCTCTACCCCCACTAAATGGGGTAGCGCGCATCGATCGGTACCATCCTTGAGCTTCTCCGACTTTCGGAAGGGTTAGGGTTAGGGTTAGGGATGAAAGCACATAGGAGAAAGAGATATTCTTGAATAACTTTTTTTGTGAAGGTCGGAGAGACTTGGAAAGTGGTTGCATCTGGACTAATTTGGGTCCTGCGGATCGATTGGTACCATCCCCGAGCTTGTACGACCTTCGGAAGAGGTCGACCGACGAAATTCCCCCAAATCTGAGGAGATATTCTTGAATAACTTTTTTTGTGAAGGTCGGAGAGACTTGCAAGTAGGCTCTACCCCCACTAAATGGGGTTGCGCGCATCGATCGGTACCATCCTTGAGCTTCTCCGACTTTCGGAAGGGTTAGGGTTAGGGTTAGGGATGAAAGCACATAGGAGAAAGAGATATTCTTGAATAACTTTTTTTGTGAAGGTCGGAGAGACTTGCAAGTAGGCTCTACCCCCACTAAATGGGGTAGCGCGCATCGATCGGTACCATCCTTGAGCTTCTCCGACTTTCGGAAGGGTTAGGGTTAGGGTTAGGGATGAAAGCACATAGGAGAAAGAGATATTCTTGAATAACTTTTTTTGTGAAGGTCGGAGAGACTTGGAAAGTGGTTGCATCTGGACTAATTTGGGTCCTGCAGATCGATTGGTACCATCCCCGAGCTTGTACGACCTTCGGAAGAGGTCGACCGACGAAATTCCCCCAAATCTGAGGAGATATTCTTGAATAACTTTTTTTGTGAAGGTCGGAGAGACTTGCAAGTAGGCTCTACCCCCACTAAATGGGGTTGCGCGCATCGATCGGTACCATCCTTGAGCTTCTCCGACTTTCGGAAGGGTTAGGGTTAGGGTTAGGGATGAAAGCACATAGGAGAAAGAGATATTCTTGAATAACTTTTTTTGTGAAGGTCGGAGAGACTTGCAAGTAGGCTCTACCCCCACTAAATGGGGTAGCGCACATCGATCGGTACCATCCTTGAGCTTCTCCGACTTTCGGAAGGGTTAGGGTTAGGGTTAGGGATGAAAGCACATAGGAGAAAGAGATATTCTTGAATAACTTTTTTTGTGAAGGTCGGAGAGACTTGCAAGTAGGCTCTACCCCCACTAAATGGGGTAGCACGCATCGATCGGTACCATCCTTGAGCTTCTCCGACTTTCGGAAGGGTTAGGGTTAGGGATGAAAGCACATAGGAGAAAGAGATATTCTTGAATAACTTTTTTTGTGAAGGTCGGAGAGACTTGGAAAGTGGTTGCATCTGGACTAATTTGGGTCCTGCGGATCGATTGGTACCATCCCCGAGCTTGTACGACCTTCGGAAGAGGTCGACCGACGAAATTCCCCCAAATCTGAGGAGATATTCTTGAATAACTTTTTTTGTGAAGGTCGGAGAGACTTGCAAGTAGGCTCTACCCCCACTAAATGGGGTAGCGCACATCGATCGGTACCATCCTTGAGCTTCTCCGACTTTTGGAAGGGTTAGGGTTAGGGTTAGGGATGAAAGCACATAGGAGAAAGAGATATTCTTGAATAACTTTTTTTGTGAAGGTCGGAGAGACTTGCAAGTAGGCTCTACCCCCACTAAATGGGGTAGCGCGCATCGATCGGTACCATCCTTGAGCTTCTCCGACTTTCGGAAGGGTTAGGGTTAGGGTTAGGGATGAAAGCACATAGGAGAAAGAGATATTCTTGAATAACTTTTTTTGTGAAGGTCGGAGAGACTTGGAAAGTGGTTGCATCTGGACTAATTTGGGTCCTGCGGATCGATTGGTACCATCCCCGAGCTTGTACGACCTTCGGAAGAGGTCGACCGTCGAAATTCCCCCAAATCTGAGGAGATATTCTTGAATAACTTTTTTTGTGAAGGTCGGAGAGACTTGCAAGTAGGCTCTACCCCCACTAAATGGGGTTGCGCGCATCGATCGGTACCATCCTTGAGCTTCTCCGACTTTCGGAAGGGTTAGGGTTAGGGTTAGGGATGAAAGCACATAGGAGAAAGAGATATTCTTGAATAACTTTTTTTGTGAAGGTCGGAGAGACTTGCAAGTAGGCTCTACCCCCACTAAATGGGGTAGCGCGCATCGATCGGTACCATCCTTGAGCTTCTCCGACTTTCGGAAGGGTTAGGGTTAGGGTTAGGGATGAAAGCACATAGGAGAAAGAGATATTCTTGAATAACTTTTTTTGTGAAGGTCGGAGAGACTTGGAAAGTGGTTGCATCTGGACTAATTTGGGTCCTGCAGATCGATTGGTACCATCCCCGAGCTTGTACGACCTTCGGAAGAGGTCGACCGACGAAATTCCCCCAAATCTGAGGAGATATTCTTGAATAACTTTTTTTGTGAAGGTCGGAGAGACTTGCAAGTAGGCTCTACCCCCACTAAATGGGGTTGCGCGCATCGATCGGTACCATCCTTGAGCTTCTCCGACTTTCGGAAGGGTTAGGGTTAGGGTTAGGGATGAAAGCACATAGGAGAAAGAGATATTCTTGAATAACTTTTTTTGTGAAGGTCGGAGAGACTTGCAAGTAGGCTCTACCCCCACTAAATGGGGTAGCGCACATCGATCGGTACCATCCTTGAGCTTCTCCGACTTTCGGAAGGGTTAGGGTTAGGGTTAGGGATGAAAGCACATAGGAGAAAGAGATATTCTTGAATAACTTTTTTTGTGAAGGTCGGAGAGACTTGGAAAGTGGTTGCATCTGGACTAATTTGGGTCCTGCGGATCGATTGGTACCATCCCCGAGCTTGTACGACCTTCGGAAGAGGTCGACCGACGAAATTCCCCCAAATCTGAGGAGATATTCTTGAATTACTTTTTTTGTGAAGGTCGGAGAGACTTGCAAGTAGGCTCTACCCCCACTAAATGGGGTTGCGCGCATCGATCGGTACCATCCTTGAGCTTCTCCGACTTTCGGAAGGGTTAGGGTTAGGGTTAGGGATGAAAGCACATAGGAGAAAGAGATATTCTTGAATAACTTTTTTTGTGAAGGTCGGAGAGACTTGGAAAGTGGTTGCATCTGGACTAATTTGGGTCCTGCAGATCGATTGGTACCATCCCCGAGCTTGTACGACCTTCGGAAGAGGTCGACCGACGAAATTCCCCCAAATCTGAGGAGATATTCTTGAATAACTTTTTTTGTGAAGGTCGGAGAGACTTGCAAGTAGGCTCTACCCCCACTAAATGGGGTTGCGCGCATCGATCGGTACCATCCTTGAGCTTCTCCGACTTTCGGAAGGGTTAGGGTTAGGGTTAGGGATGAAAGCACATAGGAGAAAGAGATATTCTTGAATAACTTTTTTTGTGAAGGTCGGAGAGACTTGCAAGTAGGCTCTACCCCCACTAAATGGGGTAGCGCGCATCGATCGGTACCATCCTTGAGCTTCTCCGACTTTCGGAAGGGTTAGGGTTAGGGTTAGGGATGAAAGCACATAGGAGAAAGAGATATTCTTGAATAACTTTTTTTGTGAAGGTCGGAGAGACTTGGAAAGTGGTTGCATCTGGACTAATTTGGGTCCTGCGGATCGATTGGTACCATCCCCGAGCTTGTACGACCTTCGGAAGAGGTCGACCGACGAAATTCCCCCAAATCTGAGGAGATATTCTTGAATAACTTTTTTTGTGAAGGTCGGAGAGACTTGCAAGTAGGCTCTACCCCCACTAAATGGGGTTGCGCGCATCGATCGGTACCATCCTTGAGCTTCTCCGACTTTCGGAAGGGTTAGGGTTAGGGTTAGGGATGAAAGCACATAGGAGAAAGAGATATTCTTGAATAACTTTTTTTGTGAAGGTCGGAGAGACTTGCAAGTAGGCTCTACCCCCACTAAATGGGGTAGCGCGCATCGATCGGTACCATCCTTGAGCTTCTCCGACTTTCGGAAGGGTTAGGGTTAGGGATGAAAGCACATAGGAGAAAGAGATATTCTTGAATAACTTTTTTTGTGAAGGTCGGAGAGACTTGCAAGTAGGCTCTACCCCCACTAAATGGGGTAGCGCGCATCGATCGGTACCATCCTTGAGCTTCTCCGACTTTCGGAAGGGTTAGGGTTAGGGTTAGGGATGAAAGCACATAGGAGAAAGAGATATTCTTGAATAACTTTTTTTGTGAAGGTCGGAGAGACTTGGAAAGTGGTTGCATCTGGACTAATTTGGGTCCTGCGGATCGATTGGTACCATCCCCGAGCTTGTACGACCTTCGAAAGAGGTCGACCGACGAAATTCCCCCAAATCTGAGGAGATATTCTTGAATAACTTTTTTTGTGAAGGTCGGAGAGACTTGCAAGTAGGCTCTACCCCCACTAAATGGGGTAGCGCGCATCGATCGGTACCATCCTTGAGCTTCTCCGACTTTCGGAAGGGTTAGGGTTAGGGTTAGGGATGAAAGCACATAGGAGAAAGAGATATTCTTGAATAACTTTTTTTGTGAAGGTCGGAGAGACTTGCAAGTAGGCTCTACCCCCACTAAATGGGATAGCGCGCATCGATCGGTACCATCCTTGAGCTTCTCCGACTTTCGGAAGGGTTAGGGTTAGGGATGAAAGCACATAGGAGAAAGAGATATTCTTGAATAACTTTTTTTGTGAAGGTCGGAGAGACTTGCAAGTAGGCTCTACCCCCACTAAATGGGGTTGCACGCATCGATCGGTACCATCCTTGAGCTTCTCCGACTTTCGGAAGGGTTAGGGTTAGGGTTAGGGATGAAAGCACATAGGAGAAAGAGATATTCTTGAATAACTTTTTTTGTGAAGGTCGGAGAGACTTGGAAAGTGGTTGCATCTGGACTAATTTGGGTCCTGCGGATCGATTGGTACCATCCCCGAGCTTGTACGACCTTCGAAAGAGGTCGACCGACGAAATTCCCCCAAATCTGAGGAGATATTCTTGAATAACTTTTTTTGTGAAGGTCGGAGAGACTTGCAAGTAGGCTCTACCCCCACTAAATGGGGTAGCGCGCATCGATCGGTACCATCCTTGAGCTTCTCCGACTTTCGGAAGGGTTAGGGTTAGGGTTAGGGATGAAAGCACATAGGAGAAAGAGATATTCTTGAATAACTTTTTTTGTGAAGGTCGGAGAGACTTGCAAGTAGGCTCTACCCCCACTAAATAGGGTAGCGCGCATCGATCGGTACCATCTTTGAGCTTCTCCGACTTTCGGAAGGGTTAGGGTTAGGGTTAGGGATGAAAGCACATAGGAGAAAGAGATATTCTTGAATAACTTTTTTTGTGAAGGTCGGAGAGACTTGGAAAGTGGTTGCATCTGGACTAATTTGGGTCCTGCGGATCGATTGGTACCATCCCCGAGCTTGTACGACCTTCGGAAGAGGTCGACCGACGAAATTCCCCCAAATCTGAGGAGATATTCTTGAATAACTTTTTTTGTGAAGGTCGGAGAGACTTGCAAGTAGGCTCTACCCCCACTAAATGGGGTAGCGCACATCGATCGGTACCATCCTTGAGCTTCTCCGACTTTCGGAAGGGTTAGGGTTAGGGTTAGGGATGAAAGCACATAGGAGAAAGAGATATTCTTGAATAACTTTTTTTGTGAAGGTCGGAGAGACTTGCAAGTAGGCTCTACCCCCACTAAATAGGGTAGCGCGCATCGATCGGTACCATCCTTGAGCTTCTCCGACTTTCGGAAGGGTTAGGGTTAGGGTTAGGGATGAAAGCACATAGGAGAAAGAGATATTCTTGAATAACTTT
This sequence comes from Limanda limanda, assembly GCF_963576545.1. Lineage (NCBI taxonomy): Eukaryota > Metazoa > Chordata > Actinopteri > Pleuronectiformes > Pleuronectidae > Limanda > Limanda limanda. The sequence continues at coordinate 65,150 of NW_026870459.1, forward strand.
TTTTGTGAAGGTCGGAGAGACTTGGAAAGTGGTTGCATCTGGACTAATTTGGGTCCTGCGGATCGATTGGTACCATCCCCGAGCTTGTACGACCTTCGGAAGAGGTCGACCGACGAAATTCCCCCAAATCTGAGGAGATATTCTTGAATAACTTTTTTTGTGAAGGTCGGAGAGACTTGCAAGTAGGCTCTACCCCCACTAAATGGGGTAGCGCACATCGATCGGTACCATCCTTGAGCTTCTCCGACTTTCGGAAGGGTTAGGGTTAGGGTTAGGGATGAAAGCACATAGGAGAAAGAGATATTCTTGAATAACTTTTTTTGTGAAGGTCGGAGAGACTTGCAAGTAGGCTCTACCCCCACTAAATGGGGTAGCGCGCATCGATCGGTACCATCCTTGAGCTTCTCCGACTTTTGGAAGGGTTAGGGTTAGGGTTAGGGATGAAAGCACATAGGAGAAAGAGATATTCTTGAATAACTTTTTTTGTGAAGGTCGGAGAGACTTGCAAGTAGGCTCTACCCCCACTAAATGGGGTAGCGCGCATCGATCGGTACCATCCTTGAGCTTCTCCGACTTTCGGAAGGGTTAGGGTTAGGGTTAGGGATGAAAGCACATAGGAGAAAGAGATATTCTTGAATAACTTTTTTTGTGAAGGTCGGAGAGACTTGCAAGTAGGCTCTACCCCCACTAAATGGGGTAGCGCGCATCGATCGGTACCATCCTTGAGCTTCTCCGACTTTCGGAAGGGTTAGGGTTAGGGTTAGGGATGAAAGCACATAGGAGAAAGAGATATTCTTGAATAACTTTTTTTGTGAAGGTCGGAGAGACTTGCAAGTAGGCTCTACCCCCACTAAATGGGGTAGCGCGCATCGATCGGTACCATCCTTGAGCTTCTCCGACTTTCGGAAGGGTTAGGGTTAGGGATGAAAGCACATAGGAGAAAGAGATATTCTTGAATAACTTTTTTTGTGAAGGTCGGAGAGACTTGGAAAGTGGTTGCATCTGGACTAATTTGGGTCCTGCGGATCGATTGGTACCATCCCCGAGCTTGTACGACCTTCGGAAGAGGTCGACCGACGAAATTCCCCCAAATCTGAGGAGATATTCTTGAATAACTTTTTTTGTGAAGGTCGGAGAGACTTGCAAGTAGGCTCTACCCCCACTAAATGGGGTAGCGCACATCGATCGGTACCATCCTTGAGCTTCTCCGACTTTCGGAAGGGTTAGGGTTAGGGTTAGGGATGAAAGCACATAGGAGAAAGAGATATTCTTGAATAACTTTTTTTGTGAAGGTCGGAGAGACTTGCAAGTAGGCTCTACCCCCACTAAATGGGGTAGCGCGCATCGATCGGTACCATCCTTGAGCTTCTCCGACTTTTGGAAGGGTTAGGGTTAGGGTTAGGGATGAAAGCACATAGGAGAAAGAGATATTCTTGAATAACTTTTTTTGTGAAGGTCGGAGAGACTTGCAAGTAGGCTCTACCCCCACTAAATGGGGTAGCGCGCATCGATCGGTACCATCCTTGAGCTTCTCCGACTTTCGGAAGGGTTAGGGTTAGGGATGAAAGCACATAGGAGAAAGAGATATTCTTGAATAACTTTTTTTGTGAAGGTCGGAGAGACTTGGAAAGTGGTTGCATCTGGACTAATTTGGGTCCTGCGGATCGATTGGTACCATCCCCGAGCTTGTACGACCTTCGGAAGAGGTCGACCGACGAAATTCCCCCAAATCTGAGGAGATATTCTTGAATAACTTTTTTTGTGAAGGTCGGAGAGACTTGCAAGTAGGCTCTACCCCCACTAAATGGGGTAGCGCACATCGATCGGTACCATCCTTGAGCTTCTCCGACTTTCGGAAGGGTTAGGGTTAGGGTTAGGGATGAAAGCACATAGGAGAAAGAGATATTCTTGAATAACTTTTTTTGTGAAGGTCGGAGAGACTTGCAAGTAGGCTCTACCCCCACTAAATGGGGTAGCGCGCATCGATCGGTACCATCCTTGAGCTTCTCCGACTTTTGGAAGGGTTAGGGTTAGGGTTAGGGATGAAAGCACATAGGAGAAAGAGATATTCTTGAATAACTTTTTTTGTGAAGGTCGGAGAGACTTGGAAAGTGGTTGCATCTGGACTAATTTGGGTCCTGCGGATCGATTGGTACCATCCCCGAGCTTGTACGACCTTCGGAAGAGGTCGACCGACGAAATTCCCCCAAATCTGAGGAGATATTCTTGAATAACTTTTTTTGTGAAGGTCGGAGAGACTTGCAAGTAGGCTCTACCCCCACTAAATGGGGTTGCGCGCATCGATCGGTACCATCCTTGAGCTTCTCCGACTTTCGGAAGGGTTAGGGTTAGGGATGAAAGCACATAGGAGAAAGAGATATTCTTGAATAACTTTTTTTGTGAAGGTCGGAGAGACTTGCAAGTAGGCTCTACCCCCACTAAATGGGGTAGCGCGCATCGATCGGTACCATCCTTGAGCTTCTCCGACTTTCGGAAGGGTTAGGGTTAGGGATGAAAGCACATAGGAGAAAGAGATATTCTTGAATAACTTTTTTTGTGAAGGTCGGAGAGACTTGGAAAGTGGTTGCATCTGGACTAATTTGGGTCCTGCGGATCGATTGGTACCATCCCCGAGCTTGTACGACCTTCGGAAGAGGTCGACCGACGAAATTCCCCCAAATCTGAGGAGATATTCTTGAATAACTTTTTTTGTGAAGGTCGGAGAGACTTGCAAGTAGGCTCTACCCCCACTAAATGGGGTTGCGCGCATCGATCGGTACCATCCTTGAGCTTCTCCGACTTTCGGAAGGGTTAGGGTTAGGGATGAAAGCACATAGGAGAAAGAGATATTCTTGAATAACTTTTTTTGTGAAGGTCGGAGAGACTTGCAAGTAGGCTCTACCCCCACTAAATGGGGTAGCGCGCATCGATCGGTACCATCCTTGAGCTTCTCCGACTTTCGGAAGGGTTAGGGTTAGGGTTAGGGATGAAAGCACATAGGAGAAAGAGATATTCTTGAATAACTTTTTTTGTGAAGGTCGGAGAGACTTGGAAAGTGGTTGCATCTGGACTAATTTGGGTCCTGCGGATCGATTGGTACCATCCCCGAGCTTGTACGACCTTCGGAAGAGGTCGACCGACGAAATTCCCCCAAATCTGAGGAGATATTCTTGAATAACTTTTTTTGTGAAGGTCGGAGAGACTTGCAAGTAGGCTCTACCCCCACTAAATGGGGTTGCGCGCATCGATCGGTACCATCCTTGAGCTTCTCCGACTTTCGGAAGGGTTAGGGTTAGGGTTAGGGATGAAAGCACATAGGAGAAAGAGATATTCTTGAATAACTTTTTTTGTGAAGGTCGGAGAGACTTGCAAGTAGGCTCTACCCCCACTAAATGGGGTAGCGCGCATCGATCGGTACCATCCTTGAGCTTCTCCGACTTTCGGAAGGGTTAGGGTTAGGGTTAGGGATGAAAGCACATAGGAGAAAGAGATATTCTTGAATAACTTTTTTTGTGAAGGTCGGAGAGACTTGCAAGTAGGCTCTACCCCCACTAAATGGGGTAGCACGCATCGATCGGTACCATCCTTGAGCTTCTCCGACTTTCGGAAGGGTTAGGGTTAGGGATGAAAGCACATAGGAGAAAGAGATATTCTTGAATAACTTTTTTTGTGAAGGTCGGAGAGACTTGGAAAGTGGTTGCATCTGGACTAATTTGGGTCCTGCGGATCGATTGGTACCATCCCCGAGCTTGTACGACCTTCGGAAGAGGTCGACCGACGAAATTCCCCCAAATCTGAGGAGATATTCTTGAATAACTTTTTTTGTGAAGGTCGGAGAGACTTGCAAGTAGGCTCTACCCCCACTAAATGGGGTAGCGCACATCGATCGGTACCATCCTTGAGCTTCTCCGACTTTTGGAAGGGTTAGGGTTAGGGTTAGGGATGAAAGCACATAGGAGAAAGAGATATTCTTGAATAACTTTTTTTGTGAAGGTCGGAGAGACTTGCAAGTAGGCTCTACCCCCACTAAATGGGGTAGCGCGCATCGATCGGTACCATCCTTGAGCTTCTCCGACTTTCGGAAGGGTTAGGGTTAGGGTTAGGGATGAAAGCACATAGGAGAAAGAGATATTCTTGAATAACTTTTTTTGTGAAGGTCGGAGAGACTTGGAAAGTGGTTGCATCTGGACTAATTTGGGTCCTGCGGATCGATTGGTACCATCCCCGAGCTTGTACGACCTTCGGAAGAGGTCGACCGACGAAATTCCCCCAAATCTGAGGAGATATTCTTGAATAACTTTTTTTGTGAAGGTCGGAGAGACTTGCAAGTAGGCTCTACCCCCACTAAATGGGGTTGCGCGCATCGATCGGTACCATCCTTGAGCTTCTCCGACTTTCGGAAGGGTTAGGGTTAGGGTTAGGGATGAAAGCACATAGGAGAAAGAGATATTCTTGAATAACTTTTTTTGTGAAGGTCGGAGAGACTTGCAAGTAGGCTCTACCCCCACTAAATGGGGTAGCGCGCATCGATCGGTACCATCCTTGAGCTTCTCCGACTTTCGGAAGGGTTAGGGTTAGGGTTAGGGATGAAAGCACATAGGAGAAAGAGATATTCTTGAATAACTTTTTTTGTGAAGGTCGGAGAGACTTGGAAAGTGGTTGCATCTGGACTAATTTGGGTCCTGCAGATCGATTGGTACCATCCCCGAGCTTGTACGACCTTCGGAAGAGGTCGACCGACGAAATTCCCCCAAATCTGAGGAGATATTCTTGAATAACTTTTTTTGTGAAGGTCGGAGAGACTTGCAAGTAGGCTCTACCCCCACTAAATGGGGTTGCGCGCATCGATCGGTACCATCCTTGAGCTTCTCCGACTTTCGGAAGGGTTAGGGTTAGGGTTAGGGATGAAAGCACATAGGAGAAAGAGATATTCTTGAATAACTTTTTTTGTGAAGGTCGGAGAGACTTGCAAGTAGGCTCTACCCCCACTAAATGGGGTAGCGCACATCGATCGGTACCATCCTTGAGCTTCTCCGACTTTCGGAAGGGTTAGGGTTAGGGTTAGGGATGAAAGCACATAGGAGAAAGAGATATTCTTGAATAACTTTTTTTGTGAAGGTCGGAGAGACTTGCAAGTAGGCTCTACCCCCACTAAATGGGGTAGCACGCATCGATCGGTACCATCCTTGAGCTTCTCCGACTTTCGGAAGGGTTAGGGTTAGGGATGAAAGCACATAGGAGAAAGAGATATTCTTGAATAACTTTTTTTGTGAAGGTCGGAGAGACTTGGAAAGTGGTTGCATCTGGACTAATTTGGGTCCTGCGGATCGATTGGTACCATCCCCGAGCTTGTACGACCTTCGGAAGAGGTCGACCGACGAAATTCCCCCAAATCTGAGGAGATATTCTTGAATAACTTTTTTTGTGAAGGTCGGAGAGACTTGCAAGTAGGCTCTACCCCCACTAAATGGGGTAGCGCACATCGATCGGTACCATCCTTGAGCTTCTCCGACTTTTGGAAGGGTTAGGGTTAGGGTTAGGGATGAAAGCACATAGGAGAAAGAGATATTCTTGAATAACTTTTTTTGTGAAGGTCGGAGAGACTTGCAAGTAGGCTCTACCCCCACTAAATGGGGTAGCGCGCATCGATCGGTACCATCCTTGAGCTTCTCCGACTTTCGGAAGGGTTAGGGTTAGGGTTAGGGATGAAAGCACATAGGAGAAAGAGATATTCTTGAATAACTTTTTTTGTGAAGGTCGGAGAGACTTGGAAAGTGGTTGCATCTGGACTAATTTGGGTCCTGCGGATCGATTGGTACCATCCCCGAGCTTGTACGACCTTCGGAAGAGGTCGACCGTCGAAATTCCCCCAAATCTGAGGAGATATTCTTGAATAACTTTTTTTGTGAAGGTCGGAGAGACTTGCAAGTAGGCTCTACCCCCACTAAATGGGGTTGCGCGCATCGATCGGTACCATCCTTGAGCTTCTCCGACTTTCGGAAGGGTTAGGGTTAGGGTTAGGGATGAAAGCACATAGGAGAAAGAGATATTCTTGAATAACTTTTTTTGTGAAGGTCGGAGAGACTTGCAAGTAGGCTCTACCCCCACTAAATGGGGTAGCGCGCATCGATCGGTACCATCCTTGAGCTTCTCCGACTTTCGGAAGGGTTAGGGTTAGGGTTAGGGATGAAAGCACATAGGAGAAAGAGATATTCTTGAATAACTTTTTTTGTGAAGGTCGGAGAGACTTGGAAAGTGGTTGCATCTGGACTAATTTGGGTCCTGCAGATCGATTGGTACCATCCCCGAGCTTGTACGACCTTCGGAAGAGGTCGACCGACGAAATTCCCCCAAATCTGAGGAGATATTCTTGAATAACTTTTTTTGTGAAGGTCGGAGAGACTTGCAAGTAGGCTCTACCCCCACTAAATGGGGTTGCGCGCATCGATCGGTACCATCCTTGAGCTTCTCCGACTTTCGGAAGGGTTAGGGTTAGGGTTAGGGATGAAAGCACATAGGAGAAAGAGATATTCTTGAATAACTTTTTTTGTGAAGGTCGGAGAGACTTGCAAGTAGGCTCTACCCCCACTAAATGGGGTAGCGCACATCGATCGGTACCATCCTTGAGCTTCTCCGACTTTCGGAAGGGTTAGGGTTAGGGTTAGGGATGAAAGCACATAGGAGAAAGAGATATTCTTGAATAACTTTTTTTGTGAAGGTCGGAGAGACTTGGAAAGTGGTTGCATCTGGACTAATTTGGGTCCTGCGGATCGATTGGTACCATCCCCGAGCTTGTACGACCTTCGGAAGAGGTCGACCGACGAAATTCCCCCAAATCTGAGGAGATATTCTTGAATTACTTTTTTTGTGAAGGTCGGAGAGACTTGCAAGTAGGCTCTACCCCCACTAAATGGGGTTGCGCGCATCGATCGGTACCATCCTTGAGCTTCTCCGACTTTCGGAAGGGTTAGGGTTAGGGTTAGGGATGAAAGCACATAGGAGAAAGAGATATTCTTGAATAACTTTTTTTGTGAAGGTCGGAGAGACTTGGAAAGTGGTTGCATCTGGACTAATTTGGGTCCTGCAGATCGATTGGTACCATCCCCGAGCTTGTACGACCTTCGGAAGAGGTCGACCGACGAAATTCCCCCAAATCTGAGGAGATATTCTTGAATAACTTTTTTTGTGAAGGTCGGAGAGACTTGCAAGTAGGCTCTACCCCCACTAAATGGGGTTGCGCGCATCGATCGGTACCATCCTTGAGCTTCTCCGACTTTCGGAAGGGTTAGGGTTAGGGTTAGGGATGAAAGCACATAGGAGAAAGAGATATTCTTGAATAACTTTTTTTGTGAAGGTCGGAGAGACTTGCAAGTAGGCTCTACCCCCACTAAATGGGGTAGCGCGCATCGATCGGTACCATCCTTGAGCTTCTCCGACTTTCGGAAGGGTTAGGGTTAGGGTTAGGGATGAAAGCACATAGGAGAAAGAGATATTCTTGAATAACTTTTTTTGTGAAGGTCGGAGAGACTTGGAAAGTGGTTGCATCTGGACTAATTTGGGTCCTGCGGATCGATTGGTACCATCCCCGAGCTTGTACGACCTTCGGAAGAGGTCGACCGACGAAATTCCCCCAAATCTGAGGAGATATTCTTGAATAACTTTTTTTGTGAAGGTCGGAGAGACTTGCAAGTAGGCTCTACCCCCACTAAATGGGGTTGCGCGCATCGATCGGTACCATCCTTGAGCTTCTCCGACTTTCGGAAGGGTTAGGGTTAGGGTTAGGGATGAAAGCACATAGGAGAAAGAGATATTCTTGAATAACTTTTTTTGTGAAGGTCGGAGAGACTTGCAAGTAGGCTCTACCCCCACTAAATGGGGTAGCGCGCATCGATCGGTACCATCCTTGAGCTTCTCCGACTTTCGGAAGGGTTAGGGTTAGGGATGAAAGCACATAGGAGAAAGAGATATTCTTGAATAACTTTTTTTGTGAAGGTCGGAGAGACTTGCAAGTAGGCTCTACCCCCACTAAATGGGGTAGCGCGCATCGATCGGTACCATCCTTGAGCTTCTCCGACTTTCGGAAGGGTTAGGGTTAGGGTTAGGGATGAAAGCACATAGGAGAAAGAGATATTCTTGAATAACTTTTTTTGTGAAGGTCGGAGAGACTTGGAAAGTGGTTGCATCTGGACTAATTTGGGTCCTGCGGATCGATTGGTACCATCCCCGAGCTTGTACGACCTTCGAAAGAGGTCGACCGACGAAATTCCCCCAAATCTGAGGAGATATTCTTGAATAACTTTTTTTGTGAAGGTCGGAGAGACTTGCAAGTAGGCTCTACCCCCACTAAATGGGGTAGCGCGCATCGATCGGTACCATCCTTGAGCTTCTCCGACTTTCGGAAGGGTTAGGGTTAGGGTTAGGGATGAAAGCACATAGGAGAAAGAGATATTCTTGAATAACTTTTTTTGTGAAGGTCGGAGAGACTTGCAAGTAGGCTCTACCCCCACTAAATGGGATAGCGCGCATCGATCGGTACCATCCTTGAGCTTCTCCGACTTTCGGAAGGGTTAGGGTTAGGGATGAAAGCACATAGGAGAAAGAGATATTCTTGAATAACTTTTTTTGTGAAGGTCGGAGAGACTTGCAAGTAGGCTCTACCCCCACTAAATGGGGTTGCACGCATCGATCGGTACCATCCTTGAGCTTCTCCGACTTTCGGAAGGGTTAGGGTTAGGGTTAGGGATGAAAGCACATAGGAGAAAGAGATATTCTTGAATAACTTTTTTTGTGAAGGTCGGAGAGACTTGCAAGTAGGCTCTACCCCCACTAAATGGGGTAGCGCGCATCGATCGGTACCATCCTTGAGCTTCTCCGACTTTCGGAAGGGTTAGGGTTAGGGTTAGGGATGAAAGCACATAGGAGAAAGAGATATTCTTGAATAACTTTTTTTGTGAAGGTCGGAGAGACTTGCAAGTAGGCTCTACCCCCACTAAATGGGGTAGCGCGCATCGATCGGTACCATCCTTGAGCTTCTCCGACTTTCGGAAGGGTTAGGGTTAGGGTTAGGGATGAAAGCACATAGGAGAAAGAGATATTCTTGAATAACTTTTTTTGTGAAGGTCGGAGAGACTTGCAAGTAGGCTCTACCCCCACTAAATGGGGTAGCGCGCATCGATCGGTACCATCCTTGAGCTTCTCCGACTTTCGGAAGGGTTAGGGTTAGGGTTAGGGATGAAAGCACATAGGAGAAAGAGATATTCTTGAATAACTTTTTTTGTGAAGGTCGGAGAGACTTGCAAGTAGGCTCTACCCCCACTAAATGGGGTAGCGCGCATCGATCGGTACCATCCTTGAGCTTCTCCGACTTTCGGAAGGGTTAGGGTTAGGGTTAGGGATGAAAGCACATAGGAGAAAGAGATATTCTTGAATAACTTTTTTTGTGAAGGTCGGAGAGACTTGGAAAGTGGTTGCATCTGGACTAATTTGGGTCCTGCGGATCGATTGGTACCATCCCCGAGCTTGTACGACCTTCGAAAGAGGTCGACCGACGAAATTCCCCCAAATCTGAGGAGATATTCTTGAATAACTTTTTTTGTGAAGGTCGGAGAGACTTGCAAGTAGGCTCTACCCCCACTAAATGGGGTAGCGCGCATCGATCGGTACCATCCTTGAGCTTCTCCGACTTTCGGAAGGGTTAGGGTTAGGGTTAGGGATGAAAGCACATAGGAGAAAGAGATATTCTTGAATAACTTTTTTTGTGAAGGTCGGAGAGACTTGGAAAGTGGTTGCATCTGGACTAATTTGGGTCCTGCGGATCGATTGGTACCATCCCCGAGCTTGTACGACCTTCGGAAGAGGTCGACCGACGAAATTCCCCCAAATCTGAGGAGATATTCTTGAATAACTTTTTTTGTGAAGGTCGGAGAGACTTGCAAGTAGGCTCTACCCCCACTAAATGGGGTTGCGCGCATCGATCGGTACCATCCTTGAGCTTCTCCGACTTTCGGAAGGGTTAGGGTTAGGGTTAGGGATGAAAGCACATAGGAGAAAGAGATATTCTTGAATAACTTTTTTTGTGAAGGTCGGAGAGACTTGCAAGTAGGCTCTACCCCCACTAAATGGGGTAGCGCGCATCGATCGGTACCATCCTTGAGCTTCTCCGACTTTCGGAAGGGTTAGGGTTAGGGTTAGGGATGAAAGCACATAGGAGAAAGAGATATTCTTGAATAACTTTTTTTGTGAAGGTCGGAGAGACTTGGAAAGTGGTTGCATCTGGACTAATTTGGGTCCTGCAGATCGATTGGTACCATCCCCGAGGTTGTACGACCTTCGGAAGAGGTCGACCGACGAAATTCCCCCAAATCTGAGGAGATATTCTTGAATAACTTTTTTTGTGAAGGTCGGAGAGACTTGCAAGTAGGCTCTACCCCCACTAAATGGGGTTGCGCGCATCGATCGGTACCATCCTTGAGCTTCTCCGACTTTCGGAAGGGTTAGGGTTAGGGTTAGGGATGAAAGCACATAGGAGAAAGAGATATTCTTGAATAACTTTTTTTGTGAAGGTCGGAGAGACTTGCAAGTAGGCTCTACCCCCACTAAATGGGGTAGCGCACATCGATCGGTACCATCCTTGAGCTTCTCCGACTTTCGGAAGGGTTAGGGTTAGGGTTAGGGATGAAAGCACATAGGAGAAAGAGATATTCTGGAATAACTTTTTTTGTGAAGGTCGGAGAGACTTGGAAAGTGGTTGCATCTGGACTAATTTGGGTCCTGCGGATCGATTGGTACCATCCCCGAGCTTGTACGACCTTCGGAAGAGGTCGACCGACGAAATTCCCCCAAATCTGAGGAGATATTCTTGAATTACTTTTTTTGTGAAGGTCGGAGAGACTTGCAAGTAGGCTCTACCCCCACTAAATGGGGTTGCGCGCATCGATCGGTACCATCCTTGAGCTTCTCCGACTTTCGGAAGGGTTAGGGTTAGGGTTAGGGATGAAAGCACATAGGAGAAAGAGATATTCTTGAATAACTTTTTTTGTGAAGGTCGGAGAGACTTGGAAAGTGGTTGCATCTGGACTAATTTGGGTCCTGCAGATCGATTGGTACCATCCCCGAGCTTGTACGACCTTCGGAAGAGGTCGACCGACGAAATTCCCCCAAATCTGAGGAGATATTCTTGAATAACTTTTTTTGTGAAGGTCGGAGAGACTTGCAAGTAGGCTCTACCCCCACTAAATGGGGTTGCGCGCATCGATCGGTACCATCCTTGAGCTTCTCCGACTTTCGGAAGGGTTAGGGTTAGGGTTAGGGATGAAAGCACATAGGAGAAAGAGATATTCTTGAATAACTTTTTTTGTGAAGGTCGGAGAGACTTGCAAGTAGGCTCTACCCCCACTAAATGGGGTAGCGCGCATCGATCGGTACCATCCTTGAGCTTCTCCGACTTTCGGAAGGGTTAGGGTTAGGGTTAGGGATGAAAGCACATAGGAGAAAGAGATATTCTTGAATAACTTTTTTTGTGAAGGTCGGAGAGACTTGGAAAGTGGTTGCATCTGGACTAATTTGGGTCCTGCGGATCGATTGGTACCATCCCCGAGCTTGTACGACCTTCGGAAGAGGTCGACCGACGAAATTCCCCCAAATCTGAGGAGATATTCTTGAATAACTTTTTTTGTGAAGGTCGGAGAGACTTGCAAGTAGGCTCTACCCCCACTAAATGGGGTTGCGCGCATCGATCGGTACCATCCTTGAGCTTCTCCGACTTTCGGAAGGGTTAGGGTTAGGGTTAGGGATGAAAGCACATAGGAGAAAGAGATATTCTTGAATAACTTTTTTTGTGAAGGTCGGAGAGACTTGCAAGTAGGCTCTACCCCCACTAAATGGGGTAGCGCGCATCGATCGGTACCATCCTTGAGCTTCTCCGACTTTCGGAAGAGTTAGGGTTAGGGTTAGGGATGAAAGCACATAGGAGAAAGAGATATTCTTGAATAACTTTTTTTGTGAAGGTCGGAGAGACTTGGAAAGTGGTTGCATCTGGACTAATTTGGGTCCTGCGGATCGATTGGTACCATCCCCGAGCTTGTACGACCTTCGGAAGAGGTCGACCGACGAAATTCCCCCAAATCTGAGGAGATATTCTTGAATTACTTTTTTTGTGAAGGTCGGAGAGACTTGCAAGTAGGCTCTACCCCCACTAAATGGGGTTGCGCGCATCGATCGGTACCATCCTTGAGCTTCTCCGACTTTCGGAAGGGTTAGGGTTAGGGTTAGGGATGAAAGCACATAGGAGAAAGAGATATTCTTGAATAACTTTTTTTGTGAAGGTCGGAGAGACTTGCAAGTAGGCTCTACCCCCACTAAATGGGGTAGCGCGCATCGATCGGTACCATCCTTGAGCTTCTCCGACTTTCAGAAGGGTTAGGGTTAGGGTTAGGGATGAAAGCACATAGGAGAAAGAGATATTCTTGAATAACTTTTTTTGTGAAGGTCGGAGAGACTTGCAAGTAGGCTCTACCCCCACTAAATGGGGTAGCGCGCATCGATCGGTACCATCCTTGAGCTTCTCCGACTTTCGGAAGGGTTAGGGTTAGGGATGAAAGCACATAGGAGAAAGAGATATTCTTGAATAACTTTTTTTGTGAAGGTCGGAGAGACTTGCAAGTAGGCTCTACCCCCACTAAATGGGGTAGCGCGCATCGATCGGTACCATCCTTGAGCTTCTCCGACTTTCGGAAGGGTTAGGGTTAGGGTTAGGGATGAAAGCACATAGGAGAAAGAGATATTCTTGAATAACTTTTTTTGTGAAGGTCGGAGAGACTTGGAAAGTGGTTGCATCTGGACTAATTTGGGTCCTGCGAATCGATTGGTACCATCCCCGAGCTTGTACGACCTTCGGAAGAGGTCGACCGACGAAATTCCCCCAAATCTGAGGAGATATTCTTGAATAACTTTTTTGTGAAGGTCGGAGAGACTTGCAAGTAGGCTCTACCCCCACTAAATGGGGTAGCGCGCATCGATCGGTACCATCCTTGAGCTTCTCCGACTTTCGGAAGGGTTAGGGTTAGGGTTAGGGCTGAAAGCACATAGGAGAAAGAGATATTCTTGAATAACTTTTTTTGTGAAGGTCGGAGAGACTTGCAAGTAGGCTCTACCCCCACTAAATAGGGTAGCGCGCATCGATCGGTACCATCCTTGAGCTTCTCCGACTTTCGGAAGGGTTAGGGTTAGGGTTAGGGATGAAAGCACATAGGAGAAAGAGATATTCTTGAATAACTTTTTTTGTGAAGGTCGGAGAGACTTGAAAAGTGGTTGCATCTGGACTAATTTGGGTCCTGCGGATCGATTGGTACCATCCCCGAGCTTGTACGACCTTCGGAAGAGGTCGACCGACGAAATTCCCCCAAATCTGAGGAGATATTCTTGAATAACTTTTTTTGTGAAGGTCGGAGAGACTTGCAAGTAGGCTCTACCCCCACTAAATGGGGTAGCGCACATCGATCGGTACCATCCTTGAGCTTCTCCGACTTTCGGAAGGGTTAGGGTTAGGGTTAGGGATGAAAGCACATAGGAGAAAGAGATATTCTTGAATAACTTTTTTTGTGAAGGTCGGAAAGACTTGCAAGTAGGCTCTACCCCCACTAAATGGGGTAGCGCGCATCGATCGGTACCATCCTTGAGCTTCTCCGACTTTCGGAAGGGTTAGGGTTAGGGTTAGGGATGAAAGCACATAGGAGAAAGAGATATTCTTGAATAACTTTTTTTGTGAAGGTCGGAGAGACTTGCAAGTAGGCTCTACCCCCACTAAATGGGGTAGCGCGCATCGATCGGTACCATCCTTGAGCTTCTCCGACTTTCGGAAGGGTTAGGGTTAGGGTTAGGGATGAAAGCACATAGGAGAAAGATATATTCTTGAATAACTTTTTTTGTGAAGGTCGGAGAGACTTGCAAGTAGGCTCTACCCCCACTAAATGGGGTAGCGCGCATCGATCGGTACCATCCTTGAGCTTCTCCGACTTTCGGAAGGGTTAGGGTTAGGGTTAGGGATGAAAGCACATAGGAGAAAGAGATATTCTTGAATAACTTTTTTTGTGAAGGTCGGAGAGACTTGCAAGTAGGCTCTACCCCCACTAAATGGGGTAGCGCGCATCGATCGGTACCATCCTTGAGCTTCTCCGACTTTCGGAAGGGTTAGGGTTAGGGATGAAAGCACATAGGAGAAAGAGATATTCTTGAATAACTTTTTTTGTGAAGGTCGGAGAGACTTGCAAGTAGGCTCTACCCCCACTAAATGGGGTAGCGCGCATCGATCGGTACCATCCTTGAGCTTCTCCGACTTTCGGAAGGGTTAGGGTTAGGGTTAGGGATGAAAGCACATAGGAGAAAGAGATATTCTTGAATAACTTTTTTTGTGAAGGTCGGAGAGACTTGGAAAGTGGTTGCATCTGGACTAATTTGGGTCCTGCGAATCGATTGGTACCATCCCCGAGCTTGTACGACCTTCGGAAGAGGTCGACCGACGAAATTCCCCCAAATCTGAGGAGATATTCTTGAATAACTTTTTTGTGAAGGTCGGAGAGACTTGCAAGTAGGCTCTACCCCCACTAAATGGGGTAGCGCGCATCGATCGGTACCATCCTTGAGCTTCTCCGACTTTCGGAAGGGTTAGGGTTAGGGTTAGGGCTGAAAGCACATAGGAGAAAGAGATATTCTTGAATAACTTTTTTTGTGAAGGTCGGAGAGACTTGCAAGTAGGCTCTACCCCCACTAAATAGGGTAGCGCGCATCGATCGGTACCATCCTTGAGCTTCTCCGACTTTCGGAAGGGTTAGGGTTAGGGTTAGGGATGAAAGCACATAGGAGAAAGAGATATTCTTGAATAACTTTTTTTGTGAAGGTCGGAGAGACTTGAAAAGTGGTTGCATCTGGACTAATTTGGGTCCTGCGGATCGATTGGTACCATCCCCGAGCTTGTACGACCTTCGGAAGAGGTCGACCGACGAAATTCCCCCAAATCTGAGGAGATATTCTTGAATAACTTTTTTTGTGAAGGTCGGAGAGACTTGCAAGTAGGCTCTACCCCCACTAAATGGGGTAGCGCACATCGATCGGTACCATCCTTGAGCTTCTCCGACTTTCGGAAGGGTTAGGGTTAGGGTTAGGGATGAAAGCACATAGGAGAAAGAGATATTCTTGAATAACTTTTTTTGTGAAGGTCGGAGAGACTTGCAAGTAGGCTCTACCCCCACTAAATGGGGTAGCGCGCATCGATCGGTACCATCCTTGAGCTTCTCCGACTTTCGGAAGGGTTAGGGTTAGGGTTAGGGATGAAAGCACATAGGAGAAAGAGATATTCTTGAATAACTTTTTTTGTGAAGGTCGGAAAGACTTGCAAGTAGGCTCTACCCCCACTAAATAGGGTAGCGCGCATCGATCGGTACCATCCTTGAGCTTCTCCGACTTTCGGAAGGGTTAGGGTTAGGGTTAGGGATGAAAGCACATAGGAGAAAGAGATATTCTTGAATAACTTTTTTTGTGAAGGTCGGAAAGACTTGCAAGTAGGCTCTACCCCCACTAAATGGGGTAGCGCGCATCGATCGGTACCATCCTTGAGCTTCTCCGACTTTCGGAAGGGTTAGGGTTAGGGTTAGGGATGAAAGCACATAGGAGAAAGAGATATTCTTGAATAACTTTTTTTGTGAAGGTCGGAGAGACTTGCAAGTAGGCTCTACCCCCACTAAATGGGGTAGCGCGCATCGATCGGTACCATCCTTGAGCTTCTCCGACTTTCGGAAGGGTTAGGGTTAGGGTTAGGGATGAAAGCACATAGGAGAAAGAGATATTCTTGAATAACTTTTTTTGTGAAGGTCGGAGAGACTTGCAAGTAGTCTCTACCCCCACTAAATGGGGTAGCGCGCATCGATCGGTACCATCCTTGAGCTTCTCCGACTTTCGGAAGGGTTAGGGTTAGGGTTAGGGATGAAAGCACATAGGAGAAAGAGATATTCTTGAATAACTTTTTTTGTGAAGGTCGGAGAGACTTGCAAGTAGGCTCTACCCCCACTAAATGGGGTAGCGCGCATCGATCGGTACCATCCTTGAGCTTCTCCGACTTTCGGAAGGGTTAGGGTTAGGGTTAGGGATGAAAGCACATAGGAGAAAGAGATATTCTTGAATAAATTTTTTTGTGAAGGTCGGAGAGACTTGGAAAGTGGTTGCATCTGGACTAATTTGGGTCCTGCGGATCGATTGGTACCATCCCCGAGCTTGTACGACCTTCGGAAGAGGTCGACCGACGAAATTCCCCCAAATCTGAGGAGATATTCTTGAATAACTTTTTTTGTGAAGGTCGGAGAGACTTGCAAGTAGGCTCTACCCCCACTAAATGGGGTAGCGCGCATCGATCGGTACCATCCTTGAGCTTGTCCGACTTTCGGAAGGGTTAGGGTTAGGGTTAGGGATGAAAGCACATAGGAGAAAGAGATATTCTTGAATAACTTTTTTTGTGAAGGTCGGAGAGACTTGCAAGTAGGCTCTACCCCCACTAAATAGGGTAGCGCGCATCGATCGGTACCATCCTTGAGCTTCTCCGACTTTCGGAAGGGTTAGGGTTAGGGTTAGGGATGAAAGCACATAGGAGAAAGAGATATTCTTGAATAACTTTTTTTGTGAAGGTCGGAGAGACTTGAAAAGTGGTTGCATCTGGACTAATTTGGGTCCTGCGGATCGATTGGTACCATCCCCGAGCTTGTACGACCTTCGGAAGAGGTCGACCGACGAAATTCCCCCAAATCTGAGGAGATATTCTTGAATAACTTTTTTTGTGAAGGTCGGAGAGACTTGCAAGTAGGCTCTACCCCCACTAAATGGGGTAGCGCACATCGATCGGTACCATCCTTGAGCTTCTCCGACTTTCGGAAGGGTTAGGGTTAGGGTTAGGGATGAAAGCACATAGGAGAAAGAGATATTCTTGAATAACTTTTTTTGTGAAGGTCGGAGAGACTTGCAAGTAGGCTCTACCCCCACTAAATGGGGTAGCGCGCATCGATCGGTACCATCCTTGAGCTTCTCCGACTTTCGGAAGGGTTAGGGTTAGGGTTAGGGATGAAAGCACATAGGAGAAAGAGATATTCTTGAATAACTTTTTTTGTGAAGGTCGGAAAGACTTGCAAGTAGGCTCTACCCCCACTAAATAGGGTAGCGCGCATCGATCGGTACCATCCTTGAGCTTCTCCGACTTTCGGAAGGGTTAGGGTTAGGGTTAGGGATGAAAGCACATAGGAGAAAGAGATATTCTTGAATAACTTTTTTTGTGAAGGTCGGAAAGACTTGCAAGTAGGCTCTACCCCCACTAAATGGGGTAGCGCGCATCGATCGGTACCATCCTTGAGCTTCTCCGACTTTCGGAAGGGTTAGGGTTAGGGTTAGGGATGAAAGCACATAGGAGAAAGAGATATTCTTGAATAACTTTTTTTGTGAAGGTCGGAGAGACTTGGAAAGTGGTTGCATCTGGACTAATTTGGGTCCTGCGGATCGATTGGTACCATCCCCGAGCTTGTACGACCTTCGGAAGAGGTCGACCGACGAAATTCCCCCAAATCTGAGGAGATATTCTTGAATTACTTTTTTTGTGAAGGTCGGAGAGACTTGCAAGTAGGCTCTACCCCCACTAAATGGGGTTGCGCGCATCGATCGGTACCATCCTTGAGCTTCTCCGACTTTCGGAAGGGTTAGGGTTAGGGTTAGGGATGAAAGCACATAGGAGAAAGAGATATTCTTGAATAACTTTTTTTGTGAAGGTCGGAGAGACTTGCAAGTAGGCTCTACCCCCACTAAATGGGGTAGCGCGCATCGATCGGTACCATCCTTGAGCTTCTCCGACTTTCGGAAGGGTTAGGGTTAGGGTTAGGGATGAAAGCACATAGGAGAAAGAGATATTCTTGAATAACTTTTTTTGTGAAGGTCGGAGAGACTTGCAAGTAGGCTCTACCCCCACTAAATGGGGTAGCGCGCATCGATCGGTACCATCCTTGAGCTTCTCCGACTTTCGGAAGGGTTAGGGTTAGGGATGAAAGCACATAGGAGAAAGAGATATTCTTGAATAACTTTTTTTGTGAAGGTCGGAGAGACTTGCAAGTAGGCTCTACCCCCACTAAATGGGGTAGCGCGCATCGATCGGTACCATCCTTGAGCTTCTCCGACTTTCGGAAGGGTTAGGGTTAGGGATGAAAGCACATAGGAGAAAGAGATATTCTTGAATAACTTTTTTTGTGAAGGTCGGAGAGACTTGGAAAGTGGTTGCATCTGGACTAATTTGGGTCCTGCGAATCGATTGGTACCATCCCCGAGCTTGTACGACCTTCGGAAGAGGTCGACCGACGAAATTCCCCCAAATCTGAGGAGATATTCTTGAATAACTTTTTTGTGAAGGTCGGAGAGACTTGCAAGTAGGCTCTACCCCCACTAAATGGGGTAGCGCGCATCGATCGGTACCATCCTTGAGCTTCTCCGACTTTCGGAAGGGTTAGGGTTAGGGTTAGGGCTGAAAGCACATAGGAGAAAGAGATATTCTTGAATAACTTTTTTTGTGAAGGTCGGAGAGACTTGCAAGTAGGCTCTACCCCCACTAAATAGGGTAGCGCGCATCGATCGGTACCATCCTTGAGCTTCTCCGACTTTCGGAAGGGTTAGGGTTAGGGTTAGGGATGAAAGCACATAGGAGAAAGAGATATTCTTGAATAACTTTTTTTGTGAAGGTCGGAGAGACTTGAAAAGTGGTTGCATCTGGACTAATTTGGGTCCTGCGGATCGATTGGTACCATCCCCGAGCTTGTACGACCTTCGGAAGAGGTCGACCGACGAAATTCCCCCAAATCTGAGGAGATATTCTTGAATAACTTTTTTTGTGAAGGTCGGAGAGACTTGCAAGTAGGCTCTACCCCCACTAAATGGGGTAGCGCACATCGATCGGTACCATCCTTGAGCTTCTCCGACTTTCGGAAGGGTTAGGGTTAGGGTTAGGGATGAAAGCACATAGGAGAAAGAGATATTCTTGAATAACTTTTTTTGTGAAGGTCGGAGAGACTTGCAAGTAGGCTCTACCCCCACTAAATGGGGTAGCGCGCATCGATCGGTACCATCCTTGAGCTTCTCCGACTTTCGGAAGGGTTAGGGTTAGGGTTAGGGATGAAAGCACATAGGAGAAAGAGATATTCTTGAATAACTTTTTTTGTGAAGGTCGGAAAGACTTGCAAGTAGGCTCTACCCCCACTAAATAGGGTAGCGCGCATCGATCGGTACCATCCTTGAGCTTCTCCGACTTTCGGAAGGGTTAGGGTTAGGGTTAGGGATGAAAGCACATAGGAGAAAGAGATATTCTTGAATAACTTTTTTTGTGAAGGTCGGAAAGACTTGCAAGTAGGCTCTACCCCCACTAAATGGGGTAGCGCGCATCGATCGGTACCATCCTTGAGCTTCTCCGACTTTCGGAAGGGTTAGGGTTAGGGTTAGGGATGAAAGCACATAGGAGAAAGAGATATTCTTGAATAACTTTTTTTGTGAAGGTCGGAGAGACTTGCAAGTAGGCTCTACCCCCACTAAATGGGGTAGCGCGCATCGATCGGTACCATCCTTGAGCTTCTCCGACTTTCGGAAGGGTTAGGGTTAGGGTTAGGGATGAAAGCACATAGGAGAAAGAGATATTCTTGAATAACTTTTTTTGTGAAGGTCGGAGAGACTTGCAAGTAGGCTCTACCCCCACTAAATGGGGTAGCGCGCATCGATCGGTACCATCCTTGAGCTTCTCCGACTTTCGGAAGGGTTAGGGTTAGGGTTAGGGATGAAAGCACATAGGAGAAAGAGATATTCTTGAATAACTTTTTTTGTGAAGGTCGGAGAGACTTGCAAGTAGGCTCTACCCCCACTAAATGGGGTAGCGCGCATCGATCGGTACCATCCTTGAGCTTCTCCGACTTTCGGAAGGGTTAGGGTTAGGGTTAGGGATGAAAGCACATAGGAGAAAGAGATATTCTTGAATAACTTTTTTTGTGAAGGTCGGAGAGACTTGGAAAGTGGTTGCATCTGGACTAATTTGGGTCCTGCGGATCGATTGGTACCATCCCCGAGCTTGTACGACCTTCGGAAGAGGTCGACCGACGAAATTCCCCCAAATCTGAGGAGATATTCTTGAATAACTTTTTTTGTGAAGGTCGGAGAGACTTGCAAGTAGGCTCTACCCCCACTAAATGGGGTAGCGCGCATCGATCGGTACCATCCTTGAGCTTGTCCGACTTTCGGAAGGGTTAGGGTTAGGGTTAGGGATGAAAGCACATAGGAGAAAGAGATATTCTTGAATAACTTTTTTTGTGAAGGTCGGAGAGACTTGCAAGTAGGCTCTACCCCCACTAAATAGGGTAGCGCGCATCGATCGGTACCATCCTTGAGCTTCTCCGACTTTCGGAAGGGTTAGGGTTAGGGTTAGGGATGAAAGCACATAGGAGAAAGAGATATTCTTGAATAACTTTTTTTGTGAAGGTCGGAGAGACTTGAAAAGTGGTTGCATCTGGACTAATTTGGGTCCTGCGGATCGATTGGTACCATCCCCGAGCTTGTACGACCTTCGGAAGAGGTCGACCGACGAAATTCCCCCAAATCTGAGGAGATATTCTTGAATAACTTTTTTTGTGAAGGTCGGAGAGACTTGCAAGTAGGCTCTACCCCCACTAAATGGGGTAGCGCACATCGATCGGTACCATCCTTGAGCTTCTCCGACTTTCGGAAGGGTTAGGGTTAGGGTTAGGGATGAAAGCACATAGGAGAAAGAGATATTCTTGAATAACTTTTTTTGTGAAGGTCGGAGAGACTTGCAAGTAGGCTCTACCCCCACTAAATGTGGTAGCGCGCATCGATCGGTACCATCCTTGAGCTTCTCCGACTTTCGGAAGGGTTAGGGTTAGGGTTAGGGATGAAAGCACATAGGAGAAAGAGATATTCTTGAATAACTTTTTTTGTGAAGGTCGGAAAGACTTGCAAGTAGGCTCTACCCCCACTAAATAGGGTAGCGCGCATCGATCGGTACCATCCTTGAGCTTCTCCGACTTTCGGAAGGGTTAGGGTTAGGGTTAGGGATGAAAGCACATAGGAGAAAGAGATATTCTTGAATAACTTTTTTTGTGAAGGTCGGAAAGACTTGCAAGTAGGCTCTACCCCCACTAAATGGGGTAGCGCGCATCGATCGGTACCATCCTTGAGCTTCTCCGACTTTCGGAAGGGTTAGGGTTAGGGTTAGGGATGAAAGCACATAGGAGAAAGAGATATTCTTGAATAACTTTTTTTGTGAAGGTCGGAGAGACTTGCAAGTAGGCTCTACCCCCACTAAATGGGGTAGCGCGCATCGATCGGTACCATCCTTGAGCTTCTCCGACTTTCGGAAGGGTTAGGGTTAGGGTTAGGGATGAAAGCACATAGGAGAAAGATATATTCTTGAATAACTTTTTTTGTGAAGGTCGGAGAGACTTGCAAGTAGGCTCTACCCCCACTAAATGGGGTAGCGCGCATCGATCGGTACCATCCTTGAGCTTCTCCGACTTTCGGAAGGGTTAGGGTTAGGGTTAGGGATGAAAGCACATAGGAGAAAGAGATATTCTTGAATAACTTTTTTTGTGAAGGTCGGAGAGACTTGCAAGTAGGCTCTACCCCCACTAAATGGGGTAGCGCGCATCGATCGGTACCATCCTTGAGCTTCTCCGACTTTCGGAAGGGTTAGGGTTAGGGTTAGGGATGAAAGCACATAGGAGAAAGAGATATTCTTGAATAACTTTTTTTGTGAAGGTCGGAAAGACTTGCAAGTAGGCTCTACCCCCACTAAATAGGGTAGCGCGCATCGATCGGTACCATCCTTGAGCTTCTCCGACTTTCGGAAGGGTTAGGGTTAGGGTTAGGGATGAAAGCACATAGGAGAAAGAGATATTCTTGAATAACTTTTTTTGTGAAGGTCGGAAAGACTTGCAAGTAGGCTCTACCCCCACTAAATGGGGTAGCGCGCATCGATCGGTACCATCCTTGAGCTTCTCCGACTTTCGGAAGGGTTAGGGTTAGGGTTAGGGATGAAAGCACATAGGAGAAAGAGATATTCTTGAATAACTTTTTTTGTGAAGGTCGGAGAGACTTGCAAGTAGGCTCTACCCCCACTAAATGGGGTAGCGCGCATCGATCGGTACCATCCTTGAGCTTCTCCGACTTTCGGAAGGGTTAGGGTTAGGGTTAGGGATGAAAGCACATAGGAGAAAGAGATATTCTTGAATAACTTTTTTTGTGAAGGTCGGAGAGACTTGCAAGTAGGCTCTACCCCCACTAAATGGGGTAGCGCGCATCGATCGGTACCATCCTTGAGCTTCTCCGACTTTCGGAAGGGTTAGGGTTAGGGTTAGGGATGAAAGCACATAGGAGAAAGAGATATTCTTGAATAACTTTTTTTGTGAAGGTCGGAGAGACTTGCAAGTAGGCTCTACCCCCACTAAATGGGGTAGCGCGCATCGATCGGTACCATCCTTGAGCTTCTCCGACTTTCGGAAGGGTTAGGGTTAGGGTTAGGGATGAAAGCACATAGGAGAAAGAGATATTCTTGAATAACTTTTTTTGTGAAGGTCGGAGAGACTTGGAAAGTGGTTGCATCTGGACTAATTTGGGTCCTGCGGATCGATTGGTACCATCCCCGAGCTTGTACGACCTTCGGAAGAGGTCGACCGACGAAATTCCCCCAAATCTGAGGAGATATTCTTGAATAACTTTTTTTGTGAAGGTCGGAGAGACTTGCAAGTAGGCTCTACCCCCACTAAATGGGGTCGCGCGCATCGATCGGTACCATCCTTGAGCTTGTCCGACTTTCGGAAGGGTTAGGGTTAGGGTTAGGGATGAAAGCACATAGGAGAAAGAGATATTCTTGAATAACTTTTTTTGTGAAGGTCGGAGAGACTTGCAAGTAGGCTCTACCCCCACTAAATAGGGTAGCGCGCATCGATCGGTACCATCCTTGAGCTTCTCCGACTTTCGGAAGGGTTAGGGTTAGGGTTAGGGATGAAAGCACATAGGAGAAAGAGATATTCTTGAATAACTTTTTTTGTGAAGGTCGGAGAGACTTGAAAAGTGGTTGCATCTGGACTAATTTGGGTCCTGCGGATCGATTGGTACCATCCCCGAGCTTGTACGACCTTCGGAAGAGGTCGACCGACGAAATTCCCCCAAATCTGAGGAGATATTCTTGAATAACTTTTTTTGTGAAGGTCGGAGAGACTTGCAAGTAGGCTCTACCCCCACTAAATGGGGTAGCGCACATCGATCGGTACCATCCTTGAGCTTCTCCGACTTTCGGAAGGGTTAGGGTTAGGGTTAGGGATGAAAGCACATAGGAGAAAGAGATATTCTTGAATAACTTTTTTTGTGAAGGTCGGAGAGACTTGCAAGTAGGCTCTACCCCCACTAAATGTGGTAGCGCGCATCGATCGGTACCATCCTTGAGCTTCTCCGACTTTCGGAAGGGTTAGGGTTAGGGTTAGGGATGAAAGCACATAGGAGAAAGAGATATTCTTGAATAACTTTTTTTGTGAAGGTCGGAAAGACTTGCAAGTAGGCTCTACCCCCACTAAATAGGGTAGCGCGCATCGATCGGTACCATCCTTGAGCTTCTCCGACTTTCGGAAGGGTTAGGGTTAGGGTTAGGGATGAAAGCACATAGGAGAAAGAGATATTCTTGAATAACTTTTTTTGTGAAGGTCGGAAAGACTTGCAAGTAGGCTCTACCCCCACTAAATGGGGTAGCGCGCATCGATCGGTACCATCCTTGAGCTTCTCCGACTTTCGGAAGGGTTAGGGTTAGGGTTAGGGATGAAAGCACATAGGAGAAAGAGATATTCTTGAATAACTTTTTTTGTGAAGGTCGGAGAGACTTGCAAGTAGGCTCTACCCCCACTAAATGGGGTAGCGCGCATCGATCGGTACCATCCTTGAGCTTCTCCGACTTTCGGAAGGGTTAGGGTTAGGGTTAGGGATGAAAGCACATAGGAGAAAGAGATATTCTTGAATAACTTTTTTTGTGAAGGTCGGAGAGACTTGCAAGTAGGCTCTACCCCCACTAAATGGGGTAGCGCGCATCGATCGGTACCATCCTTGAGCTTCTCCGACTTTCGGAAGGGTTAGGGTTAGGGTTAGGGATGAAAGCACATAGGAGAAAGAGATATTCTTGAATAACTTTTTTTGTGAAGGTCGGAGAGACTTGCAAGTAGGCTCTACCCCCACTAAATGGGGTAGCGCGCATCGATCGGTACCATCTTTGAGCTTCTCCGACTTTCGGAAGGGTTAGGGTTAGGGTTAGGGATGAAAGCACATAGGAGAAAGAGATATTCTTGAATAACTTTTTTTGTGAAGGTCGGAGAGACTTGGAAAGTGGTTGCATCTGGACTAATTTGGGTCCTGCGGATCGATTGGTACCATCCCCGAGCTTGTACGACCTTCGGAAGAGGTCGACCGACGAAATTCCCCCAAATCTGAGGAGATATTCTTGAATAACTTTTTTTGTGAAGGTCGGAGAGACTTGCAAGTAGGCTCTACCCCCACTAAATGGGGTAGCGCGCATCGATCGGTACCATCCTTGAGCTTGTCCGACTTTCGGAAGGGTTAGGGTTAGGGTTAGGGATGAAAGCACATAGGAGAAAGAGATATTCTTGAATAACTTTTTTTGTGAAGGTCGGAGAGACTTGGAAAGTGGTTGCATCTGGACTAATTTGGGTCCTGCGGATCGATTGGTACCATCCCCGAGCTTGTACGACCTTCGGAAGAGGTCGACCGACGAAATTCCCCCAAATCTGAGGAGATATTCTTGAATAACTTTTTTTGTGAAGGTCGGAGAGACTTGCAAGTAGGCTCTACCCCCACTAAATGGGGTAGCGCACATCGATCGGTACCATCCTTGAGCTTCTCCGACTTTCGGAAGGGTTAGGGTTAGGGTTAGGGATGAAAGCACATAGGAGAAAGAGATATTCTTGAATAACTTTTTTTGTGAAGGTCGGAGAGACTTGCAAGTAGGCTCTACCCCCACTAAATGTGGTAGCGCGCATCGATCGGTACCATCCTTGAGCTTCTCCGACTTTCGGAAGGGTTAGGGTTAGGGTTAGGGATGAAAGCACATAGGAGAAAGAGATATTCTTGAATAACTTTTTTTGTGAAGGTCGGAAAGACTTGCAAGTAGGCTCTACCCCCACTAAATAGGGTAGCGCGCATCGATCGGTACCATCCTTGAGCTTCTCCGACTTTCGGAAGGGTTAGGGTTAGGGATGAAAGCACATAGGAGAAAGAGATATTCTTGAATAACTTTTTTTGTGAAGGTCGGAAAGACTTGCAAGTAGGCTCTACCCCCACTAAATGGGGTAGCGCGCATCGATCGGTACCATCCTTGAGCTTCTCCGACTTTCGGAAGGGTTAGGGTTAGGGTTAGGGATGAAAGCACATAGGAGAAAGAGATATTCTTGAATAACTTTTTTTGTGAAGGTCGGAGAGACTTGCAAGTAGGCTCTACCCCCACTAAATGGGGTAGCGCGCATCGATCGGTACCATCCTTGAGCTTCTCCGACTTTCGGAAGGGTTAGGGTTAGGGTTAGGGATGAAAGCACATAGGAGAAAGAGATATTCTTGAATAACTTTTTTTGTGAAGGTCGGAGAGACTTGCAAGTAGGCTCTACCCCCACTAAATGGGGTAGCGCGCATCGATCGGTACCATCCTTGAGCTTCTCCGACTTTCGGAAGGGTTAGGGTTAGGGTTAGGGATGAAAGCACATAGGAGAAAGAGATATTCTTGAATAACTTTTTTTGTGAAGGTCGGAGAGACTTGCAAGTAGGCTCTACCCCCACTAAATGGGGTAGCGCGCATCGATCGGTACCATCCTTGAGCTTCTCCGACTTTCGGAAGGGTTAGGGTTAGGGTTAGGGATGAAAGCACATAGGAGAAAGAGATATTCTTGAATAACTTTTTTTGTGAAGGTCGGAGAGACTTGGAAAGTGGTTGCATCTGGACTAATTTGGGTCCTGCGGATCGATTGGTACCATCCCCGAGCTTGTACGACCTTCGGAAGAGGTCGACCGACGAAATTCCCCCAAATCTGAGGAGATATTCTTGAATAACTTTTTTTGTGAAGGTCGGAGAGACTTGCAAGTAGGCTCTACCCCCACTAAATGGGGTAGCGCGCATCGATCGGTACCATCCTTGAGCTTGTCCGACTTTCGGAAGGGTTAGGGTTAGGGTTAGGGATGAAAGCACATAGGAGAAAGAGATATTCTTGAATAACTTTTTTTGTGAAGGTCGGAGAGACTTGCAAGTAGGCTCTACCCCCACTAAATAGGGTAGCGCGCATCGATCGGTACCATCCTTGAGCTTCTCCGACTTTCGGAAGGGTTAGGGTTAGGGTTAGGGATGAAAGCACATAGGAGAAAGAGATATTCTTGAATAACTTTTTTTGTGAAGGTCGGAGAGACTTGGAAAGTGGTTGCATCTGGACTAATTTGGGTCCTGCGGATCGATTGGTACCATCCCCGAGCTTGTACGACCTTCGGAAGAGGTCGACCGACGAAATTCCCCCAAATCTGAGGAGATATTCTTGAATAACTTTTTTTGTGAAGGTCGGAGAGACTTGCAAGTAGGCTCTACCCCCACTAAATGGGGTAGCGCACATCGATCGGTACCATCCTTGAGCTTCTCCGACTTTCGGAAGGGTTAGGGTTAGGGTTAGGGATGAAAGCACATAGGAGAAAGAGATATTCTTGAATAACTTTTTTTGTGAAGGTCGGAGAGACTTGCAAGTAGGCTCTACCCCCACTAAATGGGGTAGCGCGCATCGATCGGTACCATCCTTGAGCTTCTCCGACTTTCGGAAGGGTTAGGGTTAGGGTTAGGGATGAAAGCACATAGGAGAAAGAGATATTCTTGAATAACTTTTTTTGTGAAGGTCGGAAAGACTTGCAAGTAGGCTCTACCCCCACTAAATAGGGTAGCGCGCATCGATCGGTACCATCCTTGAGCTTCTCCGACTTTCGGAAGGGTTAGGGTTAGGGTTAGGGATGAAAGCACATAGGAGAAAGAGATATTCTTGAATAACTTTTTTTGTGAAGGTCGGAGAGACTTGCAAGTAGGCTCTACCCCCACTAAATGGGGTAGCGCGCATCGATCGGTACCATCCTTGAGCTTCTCCGACTTTCGGAAGGGTTAGGGTTAGGGTTAGGGATGAAAGCACATAGGAGAAAGAGATATTCTTGAATAACTTTTTTTGTGAAGGTCGGAGAGACTTGCAAGTAGGCTCTACCCCCACTAAATGGGGTAGCGCGCATCGATCGGTACCATCCTTGAGCTTCTCCGACTTTCGGAAGGGTTAGGGTTAGGGTTAGGGATGAAAGCACATAGGAGAAAGAGATATTCTTGAATAACTTTTTTTGTGAAGGTCGGAGAGACTTGCAAGTAGGCTCTACCCCCACTAAATGGGGTAGCGCGCATCGATCGGTACCATCCTTGAGCTTCTCCGACTTTCGGAAGGGTTAGGGTTAGGGTTAGGGATGAAAGCACATAGGAGAAAGAGATATTCTTGAATAACTTTTTTTGTGAAGGTCGGAGAGACTTGCAAGTAGGCTCTACCCCCACTAAATGGGGTAGCGCGCATCGATCGGTACCATCCTTGAGCTTCTCCGACTTTCGGAAGGGTTAGGGTTAGGGTTAGGGATGAAAGCACATAGGAGAAAGAGATATTCTTGAATAACTTTTTTTGTGAAGGTCGGAGAGACTTGGAAAGTGGTTGCATCTGGACTAATTTGGGTCCTGCGGATCGATTGGTACCATCCCCGAGCTTGTACGACCTTCGAAAGAGGTCGACCGACGAAATTCCCCCAAATCTGAGGAGATATTCTTGAATAACTTTTTTTGTGAAGGTCGGAGAGACTTGCAAGTAGGCTCTACCCCCACTAAATGGGGTAGCGCGCATCGATCGGTACCATCCTTGAGCTTCTCCGACTTTCGGAAGGGTTAGGGTTAGGGTTAGGGATGAAAGCACATAGGAGAAAGAGATATTCTTGAATAACTTTTTTTGTGAAGGTCGGAGAGACTTGCAAGTAGGCTCTACCCCCACTAAATGGGGTAGCGCGCATCGATCGGTACCATCCTTGAGCTTCTCCGACTTTCGGAAGGGTTAGGGTTAGGGATGAAAGCACATAGGAGAAAGAGATATTCTTGAATAACTTTTTTTGTGAAGGTCGGAGAGACTTGCAAGTAGGCTCTACCCCCACTAAATGGGGTTGCGCGCATCGATCGGTACCATCCTTGAGCTTCTCCGACTTTCGGAAGGGTTAGGGTTAGGGTTAGGGATGAAAGCACATAGGAGAAAGAGATATTCTTGAATAACTTTTTTTGTGAAGGTCGGAGAGACTTGCAAGTAGGCTCTACCCCCACTAAATGGGGTAGCGCGCATCGATCGGTACCATCCTTGAGCTTCTCCGACTTTCGGAAGGGTTAGGGTTAGGGTTAGGGATGAAAGCACATAGGAGAAAGAGATATTCTTGAATAACTTTTTTTGTGAAGGTCGGAGAGACTTGGAAAGTGGTTGCATCTGGACTAATTTGGATCCTGCGGATCGATTGGTACCATCCCCGAGCTTGTACGACCTTCGGAAGAGGTCGACCGACGAAATTCCCCCAAATCTGAGGAGATATTCTTGAATAACTTTTTTTGTGAAGGTCGGAGAGACTTGCAAGTAGGCTCTACCCCCACTAAATGGGGTTGCGCGCATCGATCGGTACCATCCTTGAGCTTCTCCGACTTTCGGAAGGGTTAGGGTTAGGGTTAGGGATGAAAGCACATAGGAGAAAGAGATATTCTTGAATAACTTTTTTTGTGAAGGTCGGAGAGACTTGCAAGTAGGCTCTACCCCCACTAAATGGGGTAGCGCGCATCGATCGGTACCATCCTTGAGCTTCTCCGACTTTCGGAAGAGTTAGGGTTAGGGATGAAAGCACATAGGAGAAAGAGATATTCTTGAATAACTTTTTTTGTGAAGGTCGGAGAGACTTGGAAAGTGGTTGCATCTGGACTAATTTGGGTCCTGCGGATCGATTGGTACCATCCCCGAGCTTGTACGACCTTCGGAAGAGGTCGACCGACGAAATTCCCCCAAATCTGAGGAGATATTCTTGAATAACTTTTTTTGTGAAGGTCGGAGAGACTTGCAAGTAGGCTCTACCCCCACTAAATGGGGTAGCGCGCATCGATCGGTACCATCCTTGAGCTTCTCCGACTTTCGGAAGGGTTAGGGTTAGGGTTAGGGATGAAAGCACATAGGAGAAAGAGATATTCTTGAATAACTTTTTTTGTGAAGGTCGGAGAGACTTGCAAGTAGGCTCTACCCCCACTAAATGGGGTAGCGCGCATCGATCGGTACCATCCTTGAGCTTCTCCGACTTTCGGAAGGGTTAGGGTTAGGGTTAGGGATGAAAGCACATAGGAGAAAGAGATATTCTTGAATAACTTTTTTTGTGAAGGTCGGAGAGACTTGCAAGTAGGCTCTACCCCCACTAAATGGGGTAGCGCGCATCGATCGGTACCATCCTTGAGCTTTTCCGACTTTCGGAAGGGTTAGGGTTAGGGTTAGGGATGAAAGCACATAGGAGAAAGAGATATTCTTGAATAACTTTTTTTGTGAAGGTCGGAGAGACTTGGAAAGTGGTTGCATCTGGACTAATTTGGGTCCTGCGAATCGATTGGTACCATCCCCGAGCTTGTACGACCTTCGGAAGAGGTCGACCGACGAAATTCCCCCAAATCTGAGGAGATATTCTTGAATAACTTTTTTTGTGAAGGTCGGAGAGACTTGCAAGTAGGCTCTACCCCCACTAAATGGGGTAGCGCGCATCGATCGGTACCATCCTTGAGCTTCTCCGACTTTCGGAAGGGTTAGGGTTAGGGTTAGGGATGAAAGCACATAGGAGAAAGAGATATTCTTGAATAACTTTTTTTGTGAAGGTCGGAGAGACTTGCAAGTAGGCTCTACCCCCACTAAATGGGGTAGCGCGCATCGATCGGTACCATCCTTGAGCTTCTCCGACTTTCGGAAGGGTTAGGGTTAGGGTTAGGGATGAAAGCACATAGGAGAAAGAGATATTCTTGAATAACTTTTTTTGTGAAGGTCGGAGAGACTTGCAAGTAGGCTCTACCCCCACTAAATGGGGTAGCGCGCATCGATCGGTACCATCCTTGAGCTTCTCCGACTTTTGGAAGGGTTAGGGTTAGGGTTAGGGATGAAAGCACATAGGAGAAAGAGATATTCTTGAATAACTTTTTTTGTGAAGGTCGGAGAGACTTGGAAAGTGGTTGCATCTGGACTAATTTGGGTCCTGCGGATCGATTGGTACCATCCCCGAGCTTGTACGACCTTCGGAAGAGGTCGACCGACGAAATTCCCCCAAATCTGAGGAGATATTCTTGAATAACTTTTTTTGTGAAGGTCGGAGAGACTTGCAAGTAGGCTCTACCCCCACTAAATGGGGTAGCGCGCATCGATCGGTACCATCCTTGAGCTTCTCCGACTTTCGGAAGGGTTAGGGTTAGGGTTAGGGATGAAAGCACATAGGAGAAAGAGATATTCTTGAATAACTTTTTTTGTGAAGGTCGGAGAGACTTGCAAGTAGGCTCTACCCCCACTAAATGGGGTAGCGCACATCGATCGGTACCATCCTTGAGCTTCTCCGACTTTTGGAAGGGTTAGGGTTAGGGTTAGGGATGAAAGCACATAGGAGAAAGAGATATTCTTGAATAACTTTTTTTGTGAAGGTCGGAGAGACTTGCAAGTAGGCTCTACCCCCACTAAATGGGGTAGCGCGCATCGATCGGTACCATCCTTGAGCTTCTCCGACTTTCGGAAGGGTTAGGGTTAGGGATGAAAGCACATAGGAGAAAGAGATATTCTTGAATAACTTTGTTTGTGAAGGTCGGAGAGACTTGGAAAGTGGTTGCATCTGGACTAATTTGGGTCCTGCGGATCGATTGGTACCATCCCCGAGCTTGTACGACCTTCGGAAGAGGTCGACCGACGAAATTCCCCCAAATCTGAGGAGATATTCTTGAATAACTTTTTTTGTGAAGGTCGGAGAGACTTGCAAGTAGGCTCTACCCCCACTAAATGGGGTTGCGCGCATCGATCGGTACCATCCTTGAGCTTCTCCGACTTTCGGAAGGGTTAGGGTTAGGGTTAGGGATGAAAGCACATAGGAGAAAGAGATATTCTTGAATAACTTTTTTTGTGAAGGTCGGAGAGACTTGCAAGTAGGCTCTACCCCCACTAAATGGGGTAGCGCGCATCGATCGGTACCATCCTTGAGCTTCTCCGACTTTCGGAAGAGTTAGGGTTAGGGTTAGGGATGAAAGCACATAGGAGAAAGAGATATTCTTGAATAACTTTTTTTGTGAAGGTCGGAGAGACTTGGAAAGTGGTTGCATCTGGACTAATTTGGGTCCTGCGGATCGATTGGTACCATCCCCGAGCTTGTACGACCTTCGGAAGAGGTCGACCGACGAAATTCCCCCAAATCTGAGGAGATATTCTTGAATTACTTTTTTTGTGAAGGTCGGAGAGACTTGCAAGTAGGCTCTACCCCCACTAAATGGGGTTGCGCGCATCGATCGGTACCATCCTTGAGCTTCTCCGACTTTCGGAAGGGTTAGGGTTAGGGTTAGGGATGAAAGCACATAGGAGAAAGAGATATTCTTGAATAACTTTTTTTGTGAAGGTCGGAGAGACTTGCAAGTAGGCTCTACCCCCACTAAATGGGGTAGCGCGCATCGATCGGTACCATCCTTGAGCTTCTCCGACTTTCGGAAGGGTTAGGGTTAGGGTTAGGGATGAAAGCACATAGGAGAAAGAGATATTCTTGAATAACTTTTTTTGTGAAGGTCGGAGAGACTTGCAAGTAGGCTCTACCCCCACTAAATGGGGTAACGCGCATCGATCGGTACCATCCTTGAGCTTCTCCGACTTTCGGAAGGGTTAGGGTTAGGGTTAGGGATGAAAGCACATAGGAGAAAGAGATATTCTTGAATAACTTTTTTTGTGAAGGTCGGAGAGACTTGCAAGTAGGCTCTACCCCCACTAAATGGGGTAGCGCGCATCGATCGGTACCATCCTTGAGCTTCTCCGACTTTCGGAAGGGTTAGGGTTAGGGTTAGGGATGAAAGCACATAGGAGAAAGAGATATTCTTGAATAACTTTTTTTGTGAAGGTCGGAGAGACTTGGAAAGTGGTTGCATCTGGACTAATTTGGGTCCTGCGAATCGATTGGTACCATCCCCGAGCTTGTACGACCTTCGGAA
Source organism: Limanda limanda (assembly GCF_963576545.1). Lineage (NCBI taxonomy): Eukaryota > Metazoa > Chordata > Actinopteri > Pleuronectiformes > Pleuronectidae > Limanda > Limanda limanda. The sequence goes on from NW_026870459.1 coordinate 97,533, forward strand.
GAGGTCGACCGACGAAATTCCCCCAAATCTGAGGAGATATTCTTGAATAACTTTTTTTGTGAAGGTCGGAGAGACTTGCAAGTAGGCTCTACCCCCACTAAATGGGGTAGCGCGCATCGATCGGTACCATCCTTGAGCTTCTCCGACTTTCGGAAGGGTTAGGGTTAGGGTTAGGGATGAAAGCACATAGGAGAAAGAGATATTCTTGAATAACTTTTTTTGTGAAGGTCGGAGAGACTTGCAAGTAGGCTGTACCCCCACTAAATGGGGTAGCGCGCATCGATCGGTACCATCCTTGAGCTTCTCCGACTTTCGGAAGGGTTAGGGTTAGGGTTAGGGATGAAAGCACATAGGAGAAAGAGATATTCTTGAATAACTTTTTTTGTGAAGGTCGGAGAGACTTGCAAGTAGGCTCTACCCCCACTAAATGGGGTAGCGCGCATCGATCGGTACCATCCTTGAGCTTCTCCGACTTTTGGAAGGGTTAGGGTTAGGGATGAAAGCACATAGGAGAAAGAGATATTCTTGAATAACTTTTTTTGTGAAGGTCGGAGAGACTTGGAAAGTGGTTGCATCTGGACTAATTTGGGTCCTGCGAATCGATTGGTACCATCCCCGAGCTTGTACGACCTTCGGAAGAGGTCGACCGACGAAATTCCCCCAAATCTGAGGAGATATTCTTGAATAACTTTTTTTGTGAAGGTCGGAGAGACTTGCAAGTAGGCTCTACCCCCACTAAATGGGGTAGCGCGCATCGATCGGTACCATCCTTGAGCTTCTCCGACTTTCGGAAGGGTTAGGGTTAGGGTTAGGGATGAAAGCACATAGGAGAAAGAGATATTCTTGAATAACTTTTTTTGTGAAGGTCGGAGAGACTTGCAAGTAGGCTCTACCCCCACTAAATGGGGTAGCGCGCATCGATCGGTACCATCCTTGAGCTTCTCCGACTTTTGGAAGGGTTAGGGTTAGGGTTAGGGATGAAAGCACATAGGAGAAAGAAATATTCTTGAATAACTTTTTTTGTGAAGGTCGGAGAGACTTGCAAGTAGGCTCTACCCCCACTAAATGGGGTAGCGCGCATCGATCGGTACCATCCTTGAGCTTCTCCGACTTTCGGAAGGGTTAGGGTTAGGGTTAGGGATGAAAGCACATAGGAGAAAGAGATATTCTTGAATAACTTTGTTTGTGAAGGTCGGAGAGACTTGGAAAGTGGTTGCATCTGGACTAATTTGGGTCCTGCGGATCGATTGGTACCATCCCCGAGCTTGTACGACCTTCGGAAGAGGTCGACCGACGAAATTCCCCCAAATCTGAGGAGATATTCTTGAATAACTTTTTTTGTGAAGGTCGGAGAGACTTGCAAGTAGGCTCTACCCCCACTAAATGGGGTTGCGCGCATCGATCGGTACCATCCTTGAGCTTCTCCGACTTTCGGAAGGGTTAGGGTTAGGGTTAGGGATGAAAGCACATAGGAGAAAGAGATATTCTTGAATAACTTTTTTTGTGAAGGTCGGAGAGACTTGCAAGTAGGCTCTACCCCCACTAAATGGGGTAGCGCGCATCGATCGGTACCATCCTTGAGCTTCTCCGACTTTCGGAAGAGTTAGGGTTAGGGTTAGGGATGAAAGCACATAGGAGAAAGAGATATTCTTGAATAACTTTTTTTGTGAAGGTCGGAGAGACTTGGAAAGTGGTTGCATCTGGACTAATTTGGGTCCTGCGGATCGATTGGTACCATCCCCGAGCTTGTACGACCTTCGGAAGAGGTCGACCGACGAAATTCCCCCAAATCTGAGGAGATATTCTTGAATTACTTTTTTTGTGAAGGTCGGAGAGACTTGCAAGTAGGCTCTACCCCCACTAAATGGGGTTGCGCGCATCGATCGGTACCATCCTTGAGCTTCTCCGACTTTCGGAAGGGTTAGGGTTAGGGTTAGGGATGAAAGCACATAGGAGAAAGAGATATTCTTGAATAACTTTTTTTGTGAAGGTCGGAGAGACTTGCAAGTAGGCTCTACCCCCACTAAATGGGGTAGCGCGCATCGATCGGTACCATCCTTGAGCTTCTCCGACTTTCGGAAGGGTTAGGGTTAGGGTTAGGGATGAAAGCACATAGGAGAAAGAGATATTCTTGAATAACTTTTTTTGTGAAGGTCGGAGAGACTTGCAAGTAGGCTCTACCCCCACTAAATGGGGTAACGCGCATCGATCGGTACCATCCTTGAGCTTCTCCGACTTTCGGAAGGGTTAGGGTTAGGGTTAGGGATGAAAGCACATAGGAGAAAGAGATATTCTTGAATAACTTTTTTTGTGAAGGTCGGAGAGACTTGCAAGTAGGCTCTACCCCCACTAAATGGGGTAGCGCGCATCGATCGGTACCATCCTTGAGCTTCTCCGACTTTCGGAAGGGTTAGGGTTAGGGTTAGGGATGAAAGCACATAGGAGAAAGAGATATTCTTGAATAACTTTTTTTGTGAAGGTCGGAGAGACTTGGAAAGTGGTTGCATCTGGACTAATTTGGGTCCTGCGAATCGATTGGTACCATCCCCGAGCTTGTACGACCTTCGGAAGAGGTCGACCGACGAAATTCCCCCAAATCTGAGGAGATATTCTTGAATAACTTTTTTTGTGAAGGTCGGAGAGACTTGCAAGTAGGCTCTACCCCCACTAAATGGGGTAGCGCGCATCGATCGGTACCATCCTTGAGCTTCTCCGACTTTCGGAAGGGTTAGGGTTAGGGTTAGGGATGAAAGCACATAGGAGAAAGAGATATTCTTGAATAACTTTTTTTGTGAAGGTCGGAGAGACTTGCAAGTAGGCTGTACCCCCACTAAATGGGGTAGCGCGCATCGATCGGTACCATCCTTGAGCTTCTCCGACTTTCGGAAGGGTTAGGGTTAGGGTTAGGGATGAAAGCACATAGGAGAAAGAGATATTCTTGAATAACTTTTTTTGTGAAGGTCGGAGAGACTTGCAAGTAGGCTCTACCCCCACTAAATGGGGTAGCGCGCATCGATCGGTACCATCCTTGAGCTTCTCCGACTTTTGGAAGGGTTAGGGTTAGGGATGAAAGCACATAGGAGAAAGAGATATTCTTGAATAACTTTTTTTGTGAAGGTCGGAGAGACTTGGAAAGTGGTTGCATCTGGACTAATTTGGGTCCTGCGAATCGATTGGTACCATCCCCGAGCTTGTACGACCTTCGGAAGAGGTCGACCGACGAAATTCCCCCAAATCTGAGGAGATATTCTTGAATAACTTTTTTTGTGAAGGTCGGAGAGACTTGCAAGTAGGCTCTACCCCCACTAAATGGGGTAGCGCGCATCGATCGGTACCATCCTTGAGCTTCTCCGACTTTCGGAAGGGTTAGGGTTAGGGTTAGGGATGAAAGCACATAGGAGAAAGAGATATTCTTGAATAACTTTTTTTGTGAAGGTCGGAGAGACTTGCAAGTAGGCTCTACCCCCACTAAATGGGGTAGCGCGCATCGATCGGTACCATCCTTGAGCTTCTCCGACTTTTGGAAGGGTTAGGGTTAGGGTTAGGGATGAAAGCACATAGGAGAAAGAAATATTCTTGAATAACTTTTTTTGTGAAGGTCGGAGAGACTTGCAAGTAGGCTCTACCCCCACTAAATGGGGTAGCGCGCATCGATCGGTACCATCCTTGAGCTTCTCCGACTTTCGGAAGGGTTAGGGTTAGGGTTAGGGATGAAAGCACATAGGAGAAAGAGATATTCTTGAATAACTTTTTTTGTGAAGGTCGGAGAGACTTGCAAGTAGGCTCTACCCCCACTAAATGGGGTAGCGCGCATCGATCGGTACCATCCTTGAGCTTCTCCGACTTTCGGAAGGGTTAGGGTTAGGGTTAGGGATGAAAGCACATAGGAGAAAGAGATATTCTTGAATAACTTTTTTTGTGAAGGTCGGAGAGACTTGCAAGTAGGCTCTACTCCCACTAAATGGGGTAGCGCGCATCGATCGGTACCATCCTTGAGCTTCTCCGACTTTCGGAAGGGTTAGGGATGAAAGCACATAGGAGAAAGAGATATTCTTGAATAACTTTTTTTGTTAAGGTCGGAGAGACTTGGAAAGTGGTTGCATCTGGACTAATTTGGGTCCTGCGGATCGATTGGTACCATCCCCGAGCTTGTACGACCTTCGGAAGAGGTCGACCGACGAAATTCCCCCAAATCTGAGGAGATATTCTTGAATTACTTTTTTTGTGAAGGTCGGAGAGACTTGCAAGTAGGCTCTACCCCCACTAAATGGGGTTGCGCACATCGATCGGTACCATCCTTGAGCTTCTCCGACTTTCGGAAGGGTTAGGGTTAGGGTTAGGGATGAAAGCACATAGGAGAAAGAGATATTCTTGAATAACTTTTTTTGTGAAGGTCGGAGAGACTTGCAAGTAGGCTCTACCCCCACTAAATGGGGTAGCGCGCATCGATCGGTACCATCCTTGAGCTTCTCCGACTTTCGGAAGGGTTAGGGTTAGGGTTAGGGATGAAAGCACATAGGAGAAAGAGATATTCTTGAATAACTTTTTTTGTGAAGGTCGGAGAGACTTGCAAGTAGGCTCTACCCCCACTAAATGGGGTAGCGCGCATCGATCGGTACCATCCTTGAGCTTCTCCGACTTTCGGAAGGGTTAGGGTTAGGGTTAGGGATGAAAGCACATAGGAGAAAGAGATATTCTTGAATAACTTTTTTTGTGAAGGTCGGAGAGACTTGCAAGTAGGCTCTACCCCCACTAAATGGGGTAGCGCGCATCGATCAGTACCATCCTTGAGCTTCTCCGACTTTCGGAAGGGTTAGGGTTAGGGTTAGGGATGAAAGCACATAGGAGAAAGAGATATTCTTGAATAACTTTTTTTGTGAAGGTCGGAGAGACTTGCAAGTAGGCTCTACCCCCACTAAATGGGGTAGCGCGCATCGATCGGAACCATCCTTGAGCTTCTCCGACTTTCGGAAGGGTTAGGGATGAAAGCACATAGGAGAAAGAGATATTCTTGAATAACTTTTTTTGTGAAGGTCGGAGAGACTTGCAAGTAGGCTCTACCCCCACTAAATGGGGTTGCGCGCATCGATCGGTACCATCCTTGAGCTTCTCCGACTTTCGGAAGGGTTAGGGTTAGGGTTAGGGATGAAAGCACATAGGAGAAAGAGATATTCTTGAATAACTTTTTTTGTGAAGGTCGGAGAGACTTGCAAGTAGGCTCTACCCCCACTAAATGGGGTAGCGCGCATCGATCGGTACCATCCTTGAGCTTCTCCGACTTTCGGAAGGGTTAGGGTTAGGGTTAGGGATGAAAGCACATAGGAGAAAGAGATATTCTTGAATAACTTTTTTTGTGAAGGTCGGAGAGACTTGCAAGTAGGCTCTACCCCCACTAAATGGGGTAGCGCGCATCGATCGGTACCATCCTTGAGCTTCTCCGACTTTCGGAAGGGTTAGGGTTAGGGTTAGGGATGAAAGCACATAGGAGAAAGAGATATTCTTGAATAACTTTTTTTGTGAAGGTCGGAGAGACTTGCAAGTAGGCTCTACCCCCACTAAATGGGATAGCGCGCATCGATCGGTACCATCTTTGAGCTTCTCCGACTTTCGGAAGGGTTAGGGTTAGGGTTAGGGATGAAAGCACATAGGAGAAAGAGATATTCTTGAATAACTTTTTTTGTGAAGGTCGGAGAGACTTGGAAAGTGGTTGCATCTGGACTAATTTGGGTCCTGCGAATCGATTGGTACCATCCCCGAGCTTGTACGACCTTCGGAAGAGGTCGACCGACGAAATTCCCCCAAATCTGAGGAGATATTCTTGAATAACTTTTTTTGTGAAGGTCGGAAAGACTTGCAAGTAGGCTCTACCCCCACTAAATGGGGTAGCGCGCATCGATCGGTACCATCCTTGAGCTTCTCCGACTTTCGGAAGGGTTAGGGTTAGGGTTAGGGATGAAAGCACATAGGAGAAAGAGATATTCTTGAATAACTTTTTTTGTGAAGGTCGGAGAGACTTGCAAGTAGGCTCTACCCCCACTAAATGGGGTAGCGCGCATCGATCGGTACCATCCTTGAGCTTCTCCGACTTTCGGAAGGGTTAGGGTTAGGGTTAGGGATGAAAGCACATAGGAGAAAGAGATATTCTTGAATAACTTTTTTTGTGAAGGTCGGAGAGACTTGCAAGTAGGCTCTACCCCCACTAAATGGGGTAACGCGCATCGATCGGTACCATCCTTGAGCTTCTCCGACTTTCGGAAGGGTTAGGGTTAGGGTTAGGGATGAAAGCACATAGGAGAAAGAGATATTCTTGAATAACTTTTTTTGTGAAGGTCGGAGAGACTTGCAAGTAGGCTCTACCCCCACTAAATGGGGTAGCGCGCATCGATCGGTACCATCCTTGAGCTTCTCCGACTTTCGGAAGGGTTAGGGTTAGGGTTAGGGATGAAAGCACATAGGAGAAAGAGATATTCTTGAATAACTTTTTTTGTGAAGGTCGGAGAGACTTGGAAAGTGGTTGCATCTGGACTAATTTGGGTCCTGCGAATCGATTGGTACCATCCCCGAGCTTGTACGACCTTCGGAAGAGGTCGACCGACGAAATTCCCCCAAATCTGAGGAGATATTCTTGAATAACTTTTTTTGTGAAGGTCGGAGAGACTTGCAAGTAGGCTCTACCCCCACTAAATGGGGTAGCGCGCATCGATCGGTACCATCCTTGAGCTTCTCCGACTTTCGGAAGGGTTAGGGTTAGGGTTAGGGATGAAAGCACATAGGAGAAAGAGATATTCTTGAATAACTTTTTTTGTGAAGGTCGGAGAGACTTGCAAGTAGGCTCTACCCCCACTAAATGGGGTAGCGCGCATCGATCGGTACCATCCTTGAGCTTCTCCGACTTTTGGAAGGGTTAGGGTTAGGGTTAGGGATGAAAGCACATAGGAGAAAGAAATATTCTTGAATAACTTTTTTTGTGAAGGTCGGAGAGACTTGCAAGTAGGCTCTACCCCCACTAAATGGGGTAGCGCGCATCGATCGGTACCATCCTTGAGCTTCTCCGACTTTCGGAAGGGTTAGGGTTAGGGTTAGGGATGAAAGCACATAGGAGAAAGAGATATTCTTGAATAACTTTTTTTGTGAAGGTCGGAGAGACTTGCAAGTAGGCTCTACCCCCACTAAATGGGGTAGCGCGCATCGATCGGTACCATCCTTGAGCTTCTCCGACTTTCGGAAGGGTTAGGGTTAGGGTTAGGGATGAAAGCACATAGGAGAAAGAGATATTCTTGAATAACTTTTTTTGTGAAGGTCGGAGAGACTTGCAAGTAGGCTCTACTCCCACTAAATGGGGTAGCGCGCATCGATCGGTACCATCCTTGAGCTTCTCCGACTTTCGGAAGGGTTAGGGATGAAAGCACATAGGAGAAAGAGATATTCTTGAATAACTTTTTTTGTTAAGGTCGGAGAGACTTGGAAAGTGGTTGCATCTGGACTAATTTGGGTCCTGCGGATCGATTGGTACCATCCCCGAGCTTGTACGACCTTCGGAAGAGGTCGACCGACGAAATTCCCCCAAATCTGAGGAGATATTCTTGAATTACTTTTTTTGTGAAGGTCGGAGAGACTTGCAAGTAGGCTCTACCCCCACTAAATGGGGTTGCGCACATCGATCGGTACCATCCTTGAGCTTCTCCGACTTTCGGAAGGGTTAGGGTTAGGGTTAGGGATGAAAGCACATAGGAGAAAGAGATATTCTTGAATAACTTTTTTTGTGAAGGTCGGAGAGACTTGCAAGTAGGCTCTACCCCCACTAAATGGGGTAGCGCGCATCGATCGGTACCATCCTTGAGCTTCTCCGACTTTCGGAAGGGTTAGGGTTAGGGTTAGGGATGAAAGCACATAGGAGAAAGAGATATTCTTGAATAACTTTTTTTGTGAAGGTCGGAGAGACTTGCAAGTAGGCTCTACCCCCACTAAATGGGGTAGCGCGCATCGATCGGTACCATCCTTGAGCTTCTCCGACTTTCGGAAGGGTTAGGGTTAGGGTTAGGGATGAAAGCACATAGGAGAAAGAGATATTCTTGAATAACTTTTTTTGTGAAGGTCGGAGAGACTTGCAAGTAGGCTCTACCCCCACTAAATGGGGTAGCGCGCATCGATCAGTACCATCCTTGAGCTTCTCCGACTTTCGGAAGGGTTAGGGTTAGGGTTAGGGATGAAAGCACATAGGAGAAAGAGATATTCTTGAATAACTTTTTTTGTGAAGGTCGGAGAGACTTGCAAGTAGGCTCTACCCCCACTAAATGGGGTAGCGCGCATCGATCGGAACCATCCTTGAGCTTCTCCGACTTTCGGAAGGGTTAGGGATGAAAGCACATAGGAGAAAGAGATATTCTTGAATAACTTTTTTTGTGAAGGTCGGAGAGACTTGGAAAGTGGTTGCATCTGGACTAATTTGGGTCCTGCGGATCGATTGGTACCATCCCCGAGCTTGTACGACCTTCGGAAGAGGTCGACCGACGAAATTCCCCCAAATCTGAGGAGATATTCTTGAATTACTTTTTTTGTGAAGGTCGGAGAGACTTGCAAGTAGGCTCTACCCCCACTAAATGGGGTTGCGCGCATCGATCGGTACCATCCTTGAGCTTCTCCGACTTTCGGAAGGGTTAGGGTTAGGGTTAGGGATGAAAGCACATAGGAGAAAGAGATATTCTTGAATAACTTTTTTTGTGAAGGTCGGAGAGACTTGCAAGTAGGCTCTACCCCCACTAAATGGGGTAGCGCGCATCGATCGGTACCATCCTTGAGCTTCTCCGACTTTCGGAAGGGTTAGGGTTAGGGTTAGGGATGAAAGCACATAGGAGAAAGAGATATTCTTGAATAACTTTTTTTGTGAAGGTCGGAGAGACTTGCAAGTAGGCTCTACCCCCACTAAATGGGGTAGCGCGCATCGATCGGTACCATCCTTGAGCTTCTCCGACTTTCGGAAGGGTTAGGGTTAGGGTTAGGGATGAAAGCACATAGGAGAAAGAGATATTCTTGAATAACTTTTTTTGTGAAGGTCGGAGAGACTTGCAAGTAGGCTCTACCCCCACTAAATGGGATAGCGCGCATCGATCGGTACCATCTTTGAGCTTCTCCGACTTTCGGAAGGGTTAGGGTTAGGGTTAGGGATGAAAGCACATAGGAGAAAGAGATATTCTTGAATAACTTTTTTTGTGAAGGTCGGAGAGACTTGGAAAGTGGTTGCATCTGGACTAATTTGGGTCCTGCGAATCGATTGGTACCATCCCCGAGCTTGTACGACCTTCGGAAGAGGTCGACCGACGAAATTCCCCCAAATCTGAGGAGATATTCTTGAATAACTTTTTTTGTGAAGGTCGGAAAGACTTGCAAGTAGGCTCTACCCCCACTAAATGGGGTAGCGCGCATCGATCGGTACCATCCTTGAGCTTCTCCGACTTTCGGAAGGGTTAGGGTTAGGGTTAGGGATGAAAGCACATAGGAGAAAGAGATATTCTTGAATAACTTTTTTTGTGAAGGTCGGAGAGACTTGCAAGTAGGCTCTACCCCCACTAAATGGGGTAGCGCGCATCGATCGGTACCATCCTTGAGCTTCTCCGACTTTCGGAAGGGTTAGGGTTAGGGTTAGGGATGAAAGCACATAGGAGAAAGAGATATTCTTGAATAACTTTTTTTGTGAAGGTCGGAGAGACTTGCAAGTAGGCTCTACCCCCACTAAATGGGGTAACGCGCATCGATCGGTACCATCCTTGAGCTTCTCCGACTTTCGGAAGGGTTAGGGTTAGGGTTAGGGATGAAAGCACATAGGAGAAAGAGATATTCTTGAATAACTTTTTTTGTGAAGGTCGGAGAGACTTGCAAGTAGGCTCTACCCCCACTAAATGGGGTAGCGCGCATCGATCGGTACCATCCTTGAGCTTCTCCGACTTTCGGAAGGGTTAGGGTTAGGGTTAGGGATGAAAGCACATAGGAGAAAGAGATATTCTTGAATAACTTTTTTTGTGAAGGTCGGAGAGACTTGGAAAGTGGTTGCATCTGGACTAATTTGGGTCCTGCGGATCGATTGGTACCGTCCCCGAGCTTGTACGACCTTCGGAAGAGGTCGACCGACGAAATTCCCCCAAATCTGAGGAGATATTCTTGAATAACTTTTTTTGTGAAGGTCGGAGAGACTTGCAAGTAGGCTCTACCCCCACTAAATGGGGTAGCGCGCATCGATCGGTACCATCCTTGAGCTTCTCCGACTTTCGGAAGGGTTAGGGTTAGGGTTAGGGATGAAAGCACATAGGAGAAAGAGATATTCTTGAATAACTTTTTTTGTGAAGGTCGGAGAGACTTGCAAGTAGGCTCTACCCCCACTAAATAGGGTAGCGCGCATCGATCGGTACCATCCTTGAGCTTCTCCGACTTTCGGAAGGGTTAGGGTTAGGGTTAGGGATGAAAGCACATAGGAGAAAGAGATATTCTTGAATAACTTTTTTTGTGAAGGTCGGAGAGACTTGCAAGTAGGCTCTACTCCCACTAAATGGGGTAGCGCGCATCGATCGGTACCATCCTTGAGCTTCTCCGACTTTCGGAAGGGTTAGGGATGAAAGCACATAGGAGAAAGAGATATTCTTGAATAACTTTTTTTGTTAAGGTCGGAGAGACTTGGAAAGTGGTTGCATCTGGACTAATTTGGGTCCTGCGGATCGATTGGTACCATCCCCGAGCTTGTACGACCTTCGGAAGAGGTCGACCGACGAAATTCCCCCAAATCTGAGGAGATATTCTTGAATTACTTTTTTTGTGAAGGTCGGAGAGACTTGCAAGTAGGCTCTACCCCCACTAAATGGGGTTGCGCACATCGATCGGTACCATCCTTGAGCTTCTCCGACTTTCGGAAGGGTTAGGGTTAGGGTTAGGGATGAAAGCACATAGGAGAAAGAGATATTCTTGAATAACTTTTTTTGTGAAGGTCGGAGAGACTTGCAAGTAGGCTCTACCCCCACTAAATGGGGTAGCGCGCATCGATCGGTACCATCCTTGAGCTTCTCCGACTTTCGGAAGGGTTAGGGTTAGGGTTAGGGATGAAAGCACATAGGAGAAAGAGATATTCTTGAATAACTTTTTTTGTGAAGGTCGGAGAGACTTGCAAGTAGGCTCTACCCCCACTAAATGGGGTAGCGCGCATCGATCGGTACCATCCTTGAGCTTCTCCGACTTTCGGAAGGGTTAGGGTTAGGGTTAGGGATGAAAGCACATAGGAGAAAGAGATATTCTTGAATAACTTTTTTTGTGAAGGTCGGAGAGACTTGCAAGTAGGCTCTACCCCCACTAAATGGGGTAGCGCGCATCGATCAGTACCATCCTTGAGCTTCTCCGACTTTCGGAAGGGTTAGGGTTAGGGTTAGGGATGAAAGCACATAGGAGAAAGAGATATTCTTGAATAACTTTTTTTGTGAAGGTCGGAGAGACTTGCAAGTAGGCTCTACCCCCACTAAATGGGGTAGCGCGCATCGATCGGAACCATCCTTGAGCTTCTCCGACTTTCGGAAGGGTTAGGGATGAAAGCACATAGGAGAAAGAGATATTCTTGAATAACTTTTTTTGTGAAGGTCGGAGAGACTTGGAAAGTGGTTGCATCTGGACTAATTTGGGTCCTGCGGATCGATTGGTACCATCCCCGAGCTTGTACGACCTTCGGAAGAGGTCGACCGACGAAATTCCCCCAAATCTGAGGAGATATTCTTGAATTACTTTTTTTGTGAAGGTCGGAGAGACTTGCAAGTAGGCTCTACCCCCACTAAATGGGGTTGCGCGCATCGATCGGTACCATCCTTGAGCTTCTCCGACTTTCGGAAGGGTTAGGGTTAGGGTTAGGGATGAAAGCACATAGGAGAAAGAGATATTCTTGAATAACTTTTTTTGTGAAGGTCGGAGAGACTTGCAAGTAGGCTCTACCCCCACTAAATGGGGTAGCGCGCATCGATCGGTACCATCCTTGAGCTTCTCCGACTTTCGGAAGGGTTAGGGTTAGGGTTAGGGATGAAAGCACATAGGAGAAAGAGATATTCTTGAATAACTTTTTTTGTGAAGGTCGGAGAGACTTGCAAGTAGGCTCTACCCCCACTAAATGGGGTAGCGCGCATCGATCGGTACCATCCTTGAGCTTCTCCGACTTTCGGAAGGGTTAGGGTTAGGGTTAGGGATGAAAGCACATAGGAGAAAGAGATATTCTTGAATAACTTTTTTTGTGAAGGTCGGAGAGACTTGCAAGTAGGCTCTACCCCCACTAAATGGGATAGCGCGCATCGATCGGTACCATCTTTGAGCTTCTCCGACTTTCGGAAGGGTTAGGGTTAGGGTTAGGGATGAAAGCACATAGGAGAAAGAGATATTCTTGAATAACTTTTTTTGTGAAGGTCGGAGAGACTTGGAAAGTGGTTGCATCTGGACTAATTTGGGTCCTGCGAATCGATTGGTACCATCCCCGAGCTTGTACGACCTTCGGAAGAGGTCGACCGACGAAATTCCCCCAAATCTGAGGAGATATTCTTGAATAACTTTTTTTGTGAAGGTCGGAAAGACTTGCAAGTAGGCTCTACCCCCACTAAATGGGGTAGCGCGCATCGATCGGTACCATCCTTGAGCTTCTCCGACTTTCGGAAGGGTTAGGGTTAGGGTTAGGGATGAAAGCACATAGGAGAAAGAGATATTCTTGAATAACTTTTTTTGTGAAGGTCGGAGAGACTTGCAAGTAGGCTCTACCCCCACTAAATGGGGTAGCGCGCATCGATCGGTACCATCCTTGAGCTTCTCCGACTTTCGGAAGGGTTAGGGTTAGGGTTAGGGATGAAAGCACATAGGAGAAAGAGATATTCTTGAATAACTTTTTTTGTGAAGGTCGGAGAGACTTGCAAGTAGGCTCTACCCCCACTAAATGGGGTAACGCGCATCGATCGGTACCATCCTTGAGCTTCTCCGACTTTCGGAAGGGTTAGGGTTAGGGTTAGGGATGAAAGCACATAGGAGAAAGAGATATTCTTGAATAACTTTTTTTGTGAAGGTCGGAGAGACTTGCAAGTAGGCTCTACCCCCACTAAATGGGGTAGCGCGCATCGATCGGTACCATCCTTGAGCTTCTCCGACTTTCGGAAGGGTTAGGGTTAGGGTTAGGGATGAAAGCACATAGGAGAAAGAGATATTCTTGAATAACTTTTTTTGTGAAGGTCGGAGAGACTTGGAAAGTGGTTGCATCTGGACTAATTTGGGTCCTGCGGATCGATTGGTACCGTCCCCGAGCTTGTACGACCTTCGGAAGAGGTCGACCGACGAAATTCCCCCAAATCTGAGGAGATATTCTTGAATAACTTTTTTTGTGAAGGTCGGAGAGACTTGCAAGTAGGCTCTACCCCCACTAAATGGGGTAGCGCGCATCGATCGGTACCATCCTTGAGCTTCTCCGACTTTCGGAAGGGTTAGGGTTAGGGTTAGGGATGAAAGCACATAGGAGAAAGAGATATTCTTGAATAACTTTTTTTGTGAAGGTCGGAGAGACTTGCAAGTAGGCTCTACCCCCACTAAATAGGGTAGCGCGCATCGATCGGTACCATCCTTGAGCTTCTCCGACTTTCGGAAGGGTTAGGGTTAGGGTTAGGGATGAAAGCACATAGGAGAAAGAGATATTCTTGAATAACTTTTTTTGTGAAGGTCGGAGAGACTTGGAAAGTGGTTGCATCTGGACTAATTTGGGTCCTGCGGATCGATTGGTACCATCCCCGAGCTTGTACGACCTTCGGAAGAGGTCGACCGACGAAATTCCCCCAAATCTGAGGAGATATTCTTGAATAACTTTTTTTGTGAAGGTCGGAGAGACTTGCAAGTAGGCTCTACCCCCACTAAATGGGGTAGCGCACATCGATCGGTACCATCCTTGAGCTTCTCCGAGTTTCGGAAGGGTTAGGGTTAGGGTTAGGGATGAAAGCACATAGGAGAAAGAGATATTCTTGAATAACTTTTTTTGTGAAGGTCGGAGAGACTTGCAAGTAGGCTCTACCCCCACTAAATGGGGTAGCGCGCATCGATCGGTACCATCCTTGAGCTTCTCCGACTTTCGGAAGGGTTAGGGTTAGGGTTAGGGATGAAAGCACATAGGAGAAAGAGATATTCTTGAATAACTTTTTTTGTGAAGGTCGGAAAGACTTGCAAGTAGGCTCTACCCCCACTAAATAGGGTAGCGCGCATCGATCGGTACCATCCTTGAGCTTCTCCGACTTTCGGAAGGGTTAGGGTTAGGGTTAGGGATGAAAGCACATAGGAGAAAGAGATATTCTTGAATAACTTTTTTTGTGAAGGTCGGAGAGACTTGCAAGTAGGCTCTACCCCCACTAAATGGGGTAGCGCGCATCGATCGGTACCATCCTTGAGCTTCTCCGACTTTCGGAAGGGTTAGGGTTAGGGTTAGGGATGAAAGCACATAGGAGAAAGAGATATTCTTGAATAACTTTTTTTGTGAAAGTCGGAGAGACTTGCAAGTAGGCTCTACCCCCACTAAATGGGGTAGCGCGCATCGATCGGTACCATCCTTGAGCTTCTCCGACTTTCGGAAGGGTTAGGGTTAGGGTTAGGGATGAAAGCACATAGGAGAAAGAGATATTCTTGAATAACTTTTTTTGTGAAGGTCGGAGAGACTTGCAAGTAGGCTCTACCCCCACTAAATGGGGTAGCGCGCATCGATCGGTACCATCCTTGAGCTTCTCCGACTTTCGGAAGGGTTAGGGTTAGGGTTAGGGATGAAAGCACATAGGAGAAAGAGATATTCTTGAATAACTTTTTTTGTGAAGGTCGGAGAGACTTGCAAGTAGGCTCTACCCCCACTAAATGGGGTAGCGCGCATCGATCGGTACCATCCTTGAGCTTCTCCGACTTTCGGAAGGGTTAGGGTTAGGGTTAGGGATGAAAGCACATAGGAGAAAGAGATATTCTTGAATAACTTTTTTTGTGAAGGTCGGAGAGACTTGGAAAGTGGTTGCATCTGGACTAATTTGGGTCCTGCGGATCGATTGGTACCATCCCCGAGCTTGTACGACCTTCGAAAGAGGTCGACCGACGAAATTCCCCCAAATCTGAGGAGATATTCTTGAATAACTTTTTTTGTGAAGGTCGGAGAGACTTGCAAGTAGGCTCTACCCCCACTAAATGGGGTAGCGCGCATCGATCGGTACCATCCTTGAGCTTCTCCGACTTTCGGAAGGGTTAGGGTTAGGGTTAGGGATGAAAGCACATAGGAGAAAGAGATATTCTTGAATAACTTTTTTTGTGAAGGTCGGAGAGACTTGCAAGTAGGCTCTACCCCCACTAAATGGGATAGCGCGCATCGATCGGTACCATCCTTGAGCTTCTCCGACTTTCGGAAGGGTTAGGGTTAGGGATGAAAGCACATAGGAGAAAGAGATATTCTTGAATAACTTTTTTTGTGAAGGTCGGAGAGACTTGCAAGTAGGCTCTACCCCCACTAAATGGGGTTGCACGCATCGATCGGTACCATCCTTGAGCTTCTCCGACTTTCGGAAGGGTTAGGGTTAGGGTTAGGGATGAAAGCACATAGGAGAAAGAAATATTCTTGAATAACTTTTTTTGTGAAGGTCGGAGAGACTTGCAAGTAGGCTCTACCCCCACTAAATGGGGTAGCGCGCATCGATCGGTACCATCCTTGAGCTTCTCCGACTTTCGGAAGGGTTAGGGTTAGGGTTAGGGATGAAAGCACATAGGAGAAAGAGATATTCTTGAATAACTTTTTTTGTGAAGGTCGGAGAGACTTGGAAAGTGGTTGCATCTGGACTAATTTGGGTCCTGCGGATCGATTGGTACCATCCCCGAGCTTGTACGACCTTCGAAAGAGGTCGACCGACGAAATTCCCCCAAATCTGAGGAGATATTCTTGAATAACTTTTTTTGTGAAGGTCGGAGAGACTTGCAAGTAGGCTCTACCCCCACTAAATGGGGTTGCGCGCATCGATCGGTACCATCCTTGAGCTTCTCCGACTTTCGGAAGGGTTAGGGTTAGGGTTAGGGATGAAAGCACATAGGAGAAAGAGATATTCTTGAATAACTTTTTTTGTGAAGGTCGGAGAGACTTGCAAGTAGGCTCTACCCCCACTAAATGGGGTAGCGCGCATCGATCGGTACCATCCTTGAGCTTCTCCGACTTTCGGAAGAGTTAGGGTTAGGGTTAGGGATGAAAGCACATAGGAGAAAGAGATATTCTTGAATAACTTTTTTTGTGAAGGTCGGAGAGACTTGGAAAGTGGTTGCATCTGGACTAATTTGGGTCCTGCGGATCGATTGGTACCATCCCCGAGCTTGTACGACCTTCGGAAGAGGTCGACCGACGAAATTCCCCCAAATCTGAGGAGATATTCTTGAATTACTTTTTTTGTGAAGGTCGGAGAGACTTGCAAGTAGGCTCTACCCCCACTAAATGGGGTTGCGCGCATCGATCGGTACCATCCTTGAGCTTCTCCGACTTTCGGAAGGGTTAGGGTTAGGGTTAGGGATGAAAGCACATAGGAGAAAGAGATATTCTTGAATAACTTTTTTTGTGAAGGTCGGAGAGACTTGCAAGTAGGCTCTACCCCCACTAAATGGGGTAGCGCGCATCGATCGGTACCATCCTTGAGCTTCTCCGACTTTCGGAAGGGTTAGGGTTAGGGTTAGGGATGAAAGCACATAGGAGAAAGAGATATTCTTGAATAACTTTTTTTGTGAAGGTCGGAGAGACTTGCAAGTAGGCTCTACCCCCACTAAATGGGGTAGCGCGCATCGATCGGTACCATCCTTGAGCTTCTCCGACTTTCGGAAGGGTTAGGGTTAGGGTTAGGGATGAAAGCACATAGGAGAAAGAGATATTCTTGAATAACTTTTTTTGTGAAGGTCGGAGAGACTTGCAAGTAGGCTCTACCCCCACTAAATGGGGTAGCGCGCATCGATCGGTACCATCCTTGAGCTTTTCCGACTTTCGGAAGGGTTAGGGTTAGGGTTAGGGATGAAAGCACATAGGAGAAAGAGATATTCTTGAATAACTTTTTTTGTGAAGGTCGGAGAGACTTGGAAAGTGGTTGCATCTGGACTAATTTGGGTCCTGCGAATCGATTGGTACCATCCCCGAGCTTGTACGACCTTCGGAAGAGGTCGACCGACGAAATTCCCCCAAATCTGAGGAGATATTCTTGAATAACTTTTTTTGTGAAGGTCGGAGAGACTTGCAAGTAGGCTCTACCCCCACTAAATGGGGTAGCGCACATCGATCGGTACCATCTTTGAGCTTCTCCGACTTTCGGAAGGGTTAGGGTTAGGGTTAGGGATGAAAGCACATAGGAGAAAGAGATATTCTTGAATAACTTTTTTTGTGAAGGTCGGAGAGACTTGCAAGTAGGCTCTACCCCCACTAAATGGGGTAGCGCGCATCGATCGGTACCATCCTTGAGCTTCTCCGACTTTCGGAAGGGTTAGGGTTAGGGTTAGGGATGAAAGCACATAGGAGAAAGAGATATTCTTGAATAACTTTTTTTGTGAAGGTCGGAGAGACTTGCAAGTAGGCTCTACCCCCACTAAATGGGGTAGCGCGCATCGATCGGTACCATCCTTGAGCTTCTCCGACTTTTGGAAGGGTTAGGGTTAGGGTTAGGGATGAAAGCACATAGGAGAAAGAGATATTCTTGAATAACTTTTTTTGTGAAGGTCGGAGAGACTTGGAAAGTGGTTGCATCTGGACTAATTTGGGTCCTGCAGATCGATTGGTACCATCCCCGAGCTTGTACGACCTTTGGAAGAGGTCGACCGACGAAATTCCCCCAAATCTGAGGAGATATTCTTGAATAACTTTTTTTGTGAAGGTCGGAGAGACTTGCAAGTAGGCTCTACCCCCACTAAATGGGGTAGCGCGCATCGATCGGTACCATCCTTGAGCTTCTCCGACTTTCGGAAGGGTTAGGGTTAGGGTTAGGGATGAAAGCACATAGGAGAAAGAGATATTCTTGAATAACTTTTTTTGTGAAGGTCGGAGAGACTTGCAAGTAGGCTCTACCCCCACTAAATGGGGTAACGCGCATCGATCGGTACCATCCTTGAGCTTCTCCGACTTTCGGAAGGGTTAGGGTTAGGGTTAGGGATGAAAGCACATAGGAGAAAGAGATATTCTTGAATAACTTTTTTTGTGAAGGTCGGAGAGACTTGGAAAGTGGTTGCATCTGGACTAATTTGGGTCCTGCGGATCGATTGGTACCATCCCCGAGCTTGTACGACCTTCGGAAGAGGTCGACCGACGAAATTCCCCCAAATCTGAGGAGATATTCTTGAATTACTTTTTTTGTGAAGGTCGGAGAGACTTGCAAGTAGGCTCTACCCCCACTAAATGGGGTTGCGCGCATCGATCGGTACCATCCTTGAGCTTCTCCGACTTTCGGAAGGGTTAGGGTTAGGGTTAGGGATGAAAGCACATAGGAGAAAGAGATATTCTTGAATAACTTTTTTTGTGAAGGTCGGAGAGACTTGCAAGTAGGCTCTACCCCCACTAAATGGGGTAGCGCGCATCGATCGGTACCATCCTTGAGCTTCTCCGACTTTCGGAAGAGTTAGGGTTAGGGTTAGGGATGAAAGCACATAGGAGAAAGAGATATTCTTGAATAACTTTTTTTGTGAAGGTCGGAGAGACTTGGAAAGTGGTTGCATCTGGACTAATTTGGGTCCTGCGGATCGATTGGTACCATCCCCGAGCTTGTACGACCTTCGGAAGAGGTCGACCGACGAAATTCCCCCAAATCTGAGGAGATATTCTTGAATTACTTTTTTTGTGAAGGTCGGAGAGACTTGCAAGTAGGCTCTACCCCCACTAAATGGGGTTGCGCGCATCGATCGGTACCATCCTTGAGCTTCTCCGACTTTCGGAAGGGTTAGGGTTAGGGTTAGGGATGAAAGCACATAGGAGAAAGAGATATTCTTGAATAACTTTTTTTGTGAAGGTCGGAGAGACTTGCAAGTAGGCTTTACCCCACTAAATGGGGTAGCGCGCATCGATCGGTACCATCCTTGAGCTTCTCCGACTTTCGGAAGGGTTAGGGTTAGGGTTAGGGATGAAAGCACATAGGAGAAAGAGATATTCTTGAATAACTTTTTTTGTGAAGGTCGGAGAGACTTGCAAGTAGGCTCTACCCCCACTAAATGGGGTAGCGCGCATCGATCGGTACCATCCTTGAGCTTCTCCGACTTTCGGAAGGGTTAGGGTTAGGGTTAGGGATGAAAGCACATAGGAGAAAGAGATATTCTTGAATAACTTTTTTTGTGAAGGTCGGAGAGACTTGCAAGTAGGCTCTACCCCCACTAAATGGGGTAGCGCGCATCGATCGGTACCATCCTTGAGCTTCTCCGACTTTCGGAAGGGTTAGGGTTAGGGTTAGGGATGAAAGCACATAGGAGAAAGAGATATTCTTGAATAACTTTTTTTGTGAAGGTCGGAGAGACTTGCAAGTAGGCTCTACCCCCACTAAATGGGGTAGCGCGCATCGATCGGTACCATCCTTGAGCTTCTCCGACTTTTGGAAGGGTTAGGGTTAGGGATGAAAGCACATAGGAGAAAGAGATATTCTTGAATAACTTTTTTTGTGAAGGTCGGAGAGACTTGGAAAGTGGTTGCATCTGGACTAATTTGGGTCCTGCGGATCGATTGGTACCATCCCCGAGCTTGTACGACCTTCGGAAGAGGTCGACCGACGAAATTCCCCCAAATCTGAGGAGATATTCTTGAATAACTTTTTTTGTGAAGGTCGGAGAGACTTGCAAGTAGGCTCTACCCCCACTAAATGGGGTAGCGCGCATCGATCGGTACCATCCTTGAGCTTCTCCGACTTTCGGAAGGGTTAGGGTTAGGGTTAGGGATGAAAGCACATAGGAGAAAGAGATATTCTTGAATAACTTTTTTTGTGAAGGTCGGAGAGACTTGCAAGTAGGCTCTACCCCCACTAAATGGGGTAGCGCGCATCGATCGGTACCATCCTTGAGCTTCTCCGACTTTTGGAAGGGTTAGGGTTAGGGTTAGGGATGAAAGCACATAGGAGAAAGAGATATTCTTGAATAACTTTTTTTGTGAAGGTCGGAGAGACTTGCAAGTAGGCTCTACCCCCACTAAATGGGGTAGCGCGCATCGATCGGTACCATCCTTGAGCTTCTCCGACTTTCGGAAGGGTTAGGGTTAGGGTTAGGGATGAAAGCACATAGGAGAAAGAGATATTCTTGAATAACTTTTTTTGTGAAGGTCGGAGAGACTTGCAAGTAGGCTCTACCCCCACTAAATGGGGTAGCGCGCATCGATCGGTACCATCCTTGAGCTTCTCCGACTTTCGGAAGGGTTAGGGTTAGGGTTAGGGATGAAAGCACATAGGAGAAAGAGATATTCTTGAATAACTTTTTTTGTGAAGGTCGGAGAGACTTGCAAGTAGGCTCTACCCCCACTAAATGGGGTAGCGCGCATCGATCGGTACCATCCTTGAGCTTCTCCGACTTTCGGAAGGGTTAGGGATGAAAGCACATAGGAGAAAGAGATATTCTTGAATAACTTTTTTTGTGAAGGTCGGAGAGACTTGCAAGTAGGCTCTACCCCCACTAAATGGGGTAGCGCGCATCGATCGGTACCATCCTTGAGCTTCTCCGACTTTTGGAAGGGTTAGGGTTAGGGTTAGGGATGAAAGCACATAGGAGAAAGAGATATTCTTGAATAACTTTTTTTGTGAAGGTCGGAGAGACTTGCAAGTAGGCTCTACCCCCACTAAATGGGGTAGCGCGCATCGATCGATACCATCCTTGAGCTTCTCCGACTTTCGGAAGGGTTAGGGTTAGGGTTAGGGATGAAAGCACATAGGAGAAAGAGATATTCTTGAATAACTTTTTTTGTGAAGGTCGGAGAGACTTGCAAGTAGGCTCTACCCCCACTAAATGGGGTAGCGCGCATCGATCGGTACCATCCTTGAGCTTCTCCGACTTTCGGAAGGGTTAGGGTTAGGGTTAGGGATGAAAGCACATAGGAGAAAGAGATATTCTTGAATAACTTTTTTTGTGAAGGTCGGAGAGACTTGCAAGTAGGCTCTACCCCCACTAAATGGGGTAGCGCGCATCGATCGGTACCATCCTTGAGCTTCTCCGACTTTCGGAAGGGTTAGGGATGAAAGCACATAGGAGAAAGAGATATTCTTGAATAACTTTTTTTGTGAAGGTCGGAGAGACTTGGAAAGTGGTTGCATCTGGACTAATTTGGGTCCTGCGGATCGATTGGTACCATCCCCGAGCTTGTACGACCTTCGGAAGAGGTCGACCGACGAAATTCCCCCAAATCTGAGGAGATATTCTTGAATTACTTTTTTTGTGAAGGTCGGAGAGACTTGCAAGTAGGCTCTACCCCCACTAAATGGGGTTGCGCACATCGATCGGTACCATCCTTGAGCTTCTCCGACTTTCGGAAGGGTTAGGGTTAGGGTTAGGGATGAAAGCACATAGGAGAAAGAGATATTCTTGAATAACTTTTTTTGTGAAGGTCGGAGAGACTTGCAAGTAGGCTCTACCCCCACTAAATGGGGTAGCGCGCATCGATCGGTACCATCCTTGAGCTTCTCCGACTTTCGGAAGGGTTAGGGTTAGGGTTAGGGATGAAAGCACATAGGAGAAAGAGATATTCTTGAATAACTTTTTTTGTGAAGGTCGGAGAGACTTGCAAGTAGGCTCTACCCCCACTAAATGGGGTAGCGCGCATCGATCGGTACCATCCTTGAGCTTCTCCGACTTTCGGAAGGGTTAGGGTTAGGGTTAGGGATGAAAGCACATAGGAGAAAGAGATATTCTTGAATAACTTTTTTTGTGAAGGTCGGAGAGACTTGCAAGTAGGCTCTACCCCCACTAAATGGGGTAGCGCGCATCGATCGGTACCATCCTTGAGCTTCTCCGACTTTCGGAAGGGTTAGGGATGAAAGCACATAGGAGAAAGAGATATTCTTGAATAACTTTTTTTGTGAAGGTCGGAGAGACTTGCAAGTAGGCTCTACCCCCACTAAATGGGGTAGCGCGCATCGATCGGTACCATCCTTGAGCTTCTCCGACTTTTGGAAGGGTTAGGGTTAGGGTTAGGGATGAAAGCACATAGGAGAAAGAGATATTCTTGAATAACTTTTTTTGTGAAGGTCGGAGAGACTTGCAAGTAGGCTCTACCCCCACTAAATGGGGTAGCGCGCATCGATCGATACCATCCTTGAGCTTCTCCGACTTTCGGAAGGGTTAGGGTTAGGGTTAGGGATGAAAGCACATAGGAGAAAGAGATATTCTTGAATAACTTTTTTTGTGAAGGTCGGAGAGACTTGCAAGTAGGCTCTACCCCCACTAAATGGGGTAGCGCGCATCGATCGGTACCATCCTTGAGCTTCTCCGACTTTCGGAAGGGTTAGGGTTAGGGTTAGGGATGAAAGCACATAGGAGAAAGAGATATTCTTGAATAACTTTTTTTGTGAAGGTCGGAGAGACTTGCAAGTAGGCTCTACCCCCACTAAATGGGGTAGCGCGCATCGATCGGTACCATCCTTGAGCTTCTCCGACTTTCGGAAGGGTTAGGGATGAAAGCACATAGGAGAAAGAGATATTCTTGAATAACTTTTTTTGTGAAGGTCGGAGAGACTTGGAAAGTGGTTGCATCTGGACTAATTTGGGTCCTGCGGATCGATTGGTACCATCCCCGAGCTTGTACGACCTTCGGAAGAGGTCGACCGACGAAATTCCCCCAAATCTGAGGAGATATTCTTGAATTACTTTTTTTGTGAAGGTCGGAGAGACTTGCAAGTAGGCTCTACCCCCACTAAATGGGGTTGCGCACATCGATCGGTACCATCCTTGAGCTTCTCCGACTTTCGGAAGGGTTAGGGTTAGGGTTAGGGATGAAAGCACATAGGAGAAAGAGATATTCTTGAATAACTTTTTTTGTGAAGGTCGGAGAGACTTGCAAGTAGGCTCTACCCCCACTAAATGGGGTAGCGCGCATCGATCGGTACCATCCTTGAGCTTCTCCGACTTTCGGAAGGGTTAGGGATGAAAGCACATAGGAGAAAGAGATATTCTTGAATAACTTTTTTTGTGAAGGTCGGAGAGACTTGCAAGTAGGCTCTACCCCCACTAAATGGGGTAGCGCGCATCGATCGGTACCATCCTTGAGCTTCTCCGACTTTTGGAAGGGTTAGGGTTAGGGTTAGGGATGAAAGCACATAGGAGAAAGAGATATTCTTGAATAACTTTTTTTGTGAAGGTCGGAGAGACTTGCAAGTAGGCTCTACCCCCACTAAATGGGGTAGCGCGCATCGATCGGTACCATCCTTGAGCTTCTCCGACTTTCGGAAGGGTTAGGGTTAGGGTTAGGGATGAAAGCACATAGGAGAAAGAGATATTCTTGAATAACTTTTTTTGTGAAGGTCGGAGAGACTTGCAAGTAGGCTCTACCCCCACTAAATGGGGTAGCGCGCATCGATCGGTACCATCCTTGAGCTTCTCCGACTTTCGGAAGGGTTAGGGTTAGGGTTAGGGATGAAAGCACATAGGAGAAAGAGATATTCTTGAATAACTTTTTTTGTGAAGGTCGGAGAGACTTGCAAGTAGGCTCTACCCCCACTAAATGGGGTAGCGCGCATCGATCGGTACCATCCTTGAGCTTCTCCGACTTTCGGAAGGGTTAGGGATGAAAGCACATAGGAGAAAGAGATATTCTTGAATAACTTTTTTTGTGAAGGTCGGAGAGACTTGCAAGTAGGCTCTACCCCCACTAAATGGGGTAGCGCGCATCGATCGGTACCATCCTTGAGCTTCTCCGACTTTTGGAAGGGTTAGGGTTAGGGTTAGGGATGAAAGCACATAGGAGAAAGAGATATTCTTGAATAACTTTTTTTGTGAAGGTCGGAGAGACTTGCAAGTAGGCTCTACCCCCACTAAATGGGGTAGCGCGCATCGATCGGTACCATCCTTGAGCTTCTCCGACTTTTGGAAGGGTTAGGGTTAGGGTTAGGGATGAAAGCACATAGGAGAAAGAGATATTCTTGAATAACTTTTTTTGTGAAGGTCGGAGAGACTTGCAAGTAGGCTCTACCCCCACTAAATGGGGTAGCGCGCATCGATCGGTACCATCCTTGAGCTTCTCCGACTTTCGGAAGGGTTAGGGTTAGGGTTAGGGATGAAAGCACATAGGAGAAAGAGATATTCTTGAATAACTTTTTTTGTGAAGGTCGGAGAGACTTGCAAGTAGGCTCTACCCCCACTAAATGGGGTAGCGCGCATCGATCGGTACCATCCTTGAGCTTCTCCGACTTTCGGAAGGGTTAGGGTTAGGGTTAGGGATGAAAGCACATAGGAGAAAGAGATATTCTTGAATAACTTTTTTTGTGAAGGTCGGAGAGACTTGCAAGTAGGCTCTACCCCCACTAAATGGGGTAGCGCGCATCGATCGGTACCATCCTTGAGCTTCTCCGACTTTCGGAAGGGTTAGGGATGAAAGCACATAGGAGAAAGAGATATTCTTGAATAACTTTTTTTGTGAAGGTCGGAGAGACTTGGAAAGTGGTTGCATCTGGACTAATTTGGGTCCTGCGGATCGATTGGTACCATCCCCGAGCTTGTACGACCTTCGGAAGAGGTCGACCGACGAAATTCCCCCAAATCTGAGGAGATATTCTTGAATTACTTTTTTTGTGAAGGTCGGAGAGACTTGCAAGTAGGCTCTACCCCCACTAAATGGGGTTGCGCACATCGATCGGTACCATCCTTGAGCTTCTCCGACTTTCGGAAGGGTTAGGGTTAGGGTTAGGGATGAAAGCACATAGGAGAAAGAGATATTCTTGAATAACTTTTTTTGTGAAGGTCGGAGAGACTTGCAAGTAGGCTCTACCCCCACTAAATGGGGTAGCGCGCATCGATCGGTACCATCCTTGAGCTTCTCCGACTTTTGGAAGGGTTAGGGATGAAAGCACATAGGAGAAAGAGATATTCTTGAATAACTTTTTTTGTGAAGGTCGGAGAGACTTGCAAGTAGGCTCTACCCCCACTAAATGGGGTAGCGCGCATCGATCGGTACCATCCTTGAGCTTCTCCGACTTTTGGAAGGGTTAGGGTTAGGGTTAGGGATGAAAGCACATAGGAGAAAGAGATATTCTTGAATAACTTTTTTTGTGAAGGTCGGAGAGACTTGCAAGTAGGCTCTACCCCCACTAAATGGGGTAGCGCGCATCGATCGGTACCATCCTTGAGCTTCTCCGACTTTCGGAAGGGTTAGGGTTAGGGATGAAAGCACATAGGAGAAAGAGATATTCTTGAATAACTTTTTTTGTGAAGGTCGGAGAGACTTGCAAGTAGGCTCTACCCCCACTAAATGGGGTAGCGCGCATCGATCGGTACCATCCTTGAGCTTCTCCGACTTTCGGAAGGGTTAGGGTTAGGGTTAGGGATGAAAGCACATAGGAGAAAGAGATATTCTTGAATAACTTTTTTCGTGAAGGTCGGAGAGACTTGCAAGTAGGCTCTACCCCCACTAAATGGGGTAGCGCGCATCGATCGGTACCATCCTTGAGCTTCTCCGACTTTCGGAAGGGTTAGGGATGAAAGCACATAGGAGAAAGAGATATTCTTGAATAACTTTTTTTGTGAAGGTCGGAGAGACTTGGAAAGTGGTTGCATCTGGACTAATTTGGGTCCTGCGGATCGATTGGTACCATCCCCGAGCTTGTACGACCTTCGGAAGAGGTCGACCGACGAAATTCCCCCAAATCTGAGGAGATATTCTTGAATTACTTTTTTTGTGAAGGTCGGAGAGACTTGCAAGTAGGCTCTACCCCCACTAAATGGGGTTGCGCACATCGATCGGTACCATCCTTGAGCTTCTCCGACTTTCGGAAGGGTTAGGGTTAGGGTTAGGGATGAAAGCACATAGGAGAAAGAGATATTCTTGAATAACTTTTTTTGTGAAGGTCGGAGAGACTTGCAAGTAGGCTCTACCCCCACTAAATGGGGTAGCGCGCATCGATCGGTACCATCCTTGAGCTTCTCCGACTTTCGGAAGGGTTAGGGTTAGGGTTAGGGATGAAAGCACATAGGAGAAAGAGATATTCTTGAATAACTTTTTTTGTGAAGGTCGGAGAGACTTGCAAGTAGGCTCTACCCCCACTAAATGGGGTAGCGCGCATCGATCGGTACCATCCTTGAGCTTCTCCGACTTTCGGAAAGGTTAGGGTTAGGGTTAGGGATGAAAGCACATAGGAGAAAGAGATATTCTTGAATAACTTTTTTTGTGAAGGTCGGAGAGACTTGCAAGTAGGCTCTACCCCCACTAAATGGGGTAGCGCGCATCGATCGGTACCATCCTTGAGCTTCTCCGACTTTCGGAAGGGTTAGGGTTAGGGTTAGGGATGAAAGCACATAGGAGAAAGAGATATTCTTGAATAACTTTTTTTGTGAAGGTCGGAGAGACTTGGAAAGTGGTTGCATCTGGACTAATTTGGGTCCTGCGAATCGATTGGTACCATCCCCGAGCTTGTACGACCTTCGGAAGAGGTCGACCGACGAAATTCCCCCAAATCTGAGGAGATATTCTTGAATAACTTTTTTTGTGAAGGTCGGAGAGACTTGCAAGTAGGCTCTACCCCCACTAAATGGGGTAGCGCGCATCGATCGGTACCATCCTTGAGCTTCTCCGACTTTCGGAAGGGTTAGGGTTAGGGTTAGGGATGAAAGCACATAGGAGAAAGAGATATTCTTGAATAACTTTTTTTGTGAAGGTCGGAGAGACTTGCAAGTAGGCTCTACCCCCACTAAATGGAGTAGCGCGCATCGATCGGTACCATCCTTGAGCTTCTCCGACTTTCGGAAGGGTTAGGGTTAGGGATGAAAGCACATAGGAGAAAGAGATATTCTTGAATAACTTTTTTTGTGAAGGTCGGAGAGACTTGCAAGTAGGCTCTACCCCCACTAAATGGGGTAGCGCGCATCGATCGGTACCATCCTTGAGCTTCTCCGACTTTTGGAAGGGTTAGGGTTAGGGTTAGGGATGAAAGCACATAGGAGAAAGAGATATTCTTGAATAACTTTTTTTGTGAAGGTCGGAGAGACTTGGAAAGTGGTTGCATCTGGACTAATTTGGGTCCTGCGGATCGATTGGTACCATCCCCGAGCTTGTACGACCTTTGGAAGAGGTCGACCGACGAAATTCACCCAAATCTGAGGAGATATTCTTGAATAACTTTTTTTGTGAAGGTCGGAGAGACTTGCAAGTAGGCTCTACCCCCACTAAATGGGGTAGCGCGCATCGATCGGTACCATCCTTGAGCTTCTCCGACTTTCGGAAGGGTTAGGGTTAGGGTTAGGGATGAAAGCACATAGGAGAAAGAGATATTCTTGAATAACTTTTTTTGTGAAGGTCGGAGAGACTTGCAAGTAGGCTCTACCCCCACTAAATGGGGTAACGCGCATCGATCGGTACCATCCTTGAGCTTCTCCGACTTTCGGAAGGGTTAGGGTTAGGGTTAGGGATGAAAGCACATAGGAGAAAGAGATATTCTTGAATAACTTTTTTTGTGAAGGTCGGAGAGACTTGGAAAGTGGTTGCATCTGGACTAATTTGGGTCCTGCGGATCGATTGGTACCATCCCCGAGCTTGTACGACCTTCGGAAGAGGTCGACCGACGAAATTCCCCCAAATCTGAGGAGATATTCTTGAATAACTTTTTTTGTGAAGGTCGGAGAGACTTGCAAGTAGGCTCTACCCCCACTAAATGGGGTTGCGCGCATCGATCGGTACCATCCTTGAGCTTCTCCGACTTTCGGAAGGGTTAGGGTTAGGGATGAAAGCACATAGGAGAAAGAGATATTCTTGAATAACTTTTTTTGTGAAGGTCGGAGAGACTTGCAAGTAGGCTCTACCCCCACTAAATGGGGTAGCGCGCATCGATCGGTACCATCCTTGAGCTTCTCCGACTTTCGGAAGAGTTAGGGTTAGGGTTAGGGATGAAAGCACATAGGAGAAAGAGATATTCTTGAATAACTTTTTTTGTGAAGGTCGGAGAGACTTGGAAAGTGGTTGCATCTGGACTAATTTGGGTCCTGCGGATCGATTGGTACCATCCCCGAGCTTGTACGACCTTCGGAAGAGGTCGACCGACGAAATTCCCCCAAATCTGAGGAGATATTCTTGAATTACTTTTTTTGTGAAGGTCGGAGAGACTTGCAAGTAGGCTCTACCCCCACTAAATGGGGTTGCGCGCATCGATCGGTACCATCCTTGAGCTTCTCCGACTTTCGGAAGGGTTAGGGTTAGGGTTAGGGATGAAAGCACATAGGAGAAAGAGATATTCTTGAATAACTTTTTTTGTGAAGGTCGGAGAGACTTGCAAGTAGGCTTTACCCCCACTAAATGGGGTAGCGCGCATCGATCGGTACCATCCTTGAGCTTCTCCGACTTTCGGAAGGGTTAGGGTTAGGGTTAGGGATGAAAGCACATAGGAGAAAGAGATATTCTTGAATAACTTTTTTTGTGAAGGTCGGAGAGACTTGCAAGTAGGCTCTACCCCCACTAAATGGGGTAGCGCGCATCGATCGGTACCATCCTTGAGCTTCTCCGACTTTCGGAAGGGTTAGGGTTAGGGTTAGGGATGAAAGCACATAGGAGAAAGAGATATTCTTGAATAACTTTTTTTGTGAAGGTCGGAGAGACTTGCAAGTAGGCTCTACCCCCACTAAATGGGGTAGCGCGCATCGATCGGTACCATCCTTGAGCTTCTCCGACTTTCGGAAGGGTTAGGGTTAGGGTTAGGGATGAAAGCACATAGGAGAAAGAGATATTCTTGAATAACTTTTTTTGTGAAGGTCGGAGAGACTTGGAAAGTGGTTGCATCTGGACTAATTTGGGTCCTGCGAATCGATTGGTACCATCCCCGAGCTTGTACGACCTTCGGAAGAGGTCGACCGACGAAATTCCCCCAAATCTGAGGAGATATTCTTGAATAACTTTTTTTGTGAAGGTCGGAGAGACTTGCAAGTAGGCTCTACCCCCACTAAATGGGGTAGCGCGCATCGATCGGTACCATCCTTGAGCTTCTCCGACTTTCGGAAGGGTTAGGGTTAGGGTTAGGGATGAAAGCACATAGGAGAAAGAGATATTCTTGAATAACTTTTTTTGTGAAGGTCGGAGAGACTTGCAAGTAGGCTGTACCCCCACTAAATGGGGTAGCGCGCATCGATCGGTACCATCCTTGAGCTTCTCCGACTTTCGGAAGGGTTAGGGTTAGGGTTAGGGATGAAAGCACATAGGAGAAAGAGATATTCTTGAATAACTTTTTTTGTGAAGGTCGGAGAGACTTGCAAGTAGGCTGTACCCCCACTAAATGGGGTAGCGCGCATCGATCGGTACCATCCTTGAGCTTCTCCGACTTTCGGAAGGGTTAGGGTTAGGGTTAGGGATGAAAGCACATAGGAGAAAGAGATATTCTTGAATAACTTTTTTTGTGAAGGTCGGAGAGACTTGCAAGTAGGCTCTACCCCCACTAAATGGGGTAGCGCGCATCGATCGGTACCATCCTTGAGCTTCTCCGACTTTTGGAAGGGTTAGGGTTAGGGATGAAAGCACATAGGAGAAAGAGATATTCTTGAATAACTTTTTTTGTGAAGGTCGGAGAGACTTGGAAAGTGGTTGCATCTGGACTAATTTGGGTCCTGCGGATCGATTGGTACCATCCCCGAGCTTGTACGACCTTCGGAAGAGGTCGACCGACGAAATTCCCCCAAATCTGAGGAGATATTCTTGAATAACTTTTTTTGTGAAGGTCGGAGAGACTTGCAAGTAGGCTCTACCCCCACTAAATGGGGTAGCGCGCATCGATCGGTACCATCCTTGAGCTTTTCCGACTTTCGGAAGGGTTAGGGTTAGGGTTAGGGATGAAAGCACATAGGAGAAAGAGATATTCTTGAATAACTTTTTTTGTGAAGGTCGGAGAGACTTGCAAGTAGGCTCTACCCCCACTAAATGGGGTAGCGCGCATCGATCGGTACCATCCTTGAGCTTCTCCGACTTTTGGAAGGGTTAGGGTTAGGGTTAGGGATGAAAGCACATAGGAGAAAGAGATATTCTTGAATAACTTTTTTTGTGAAGGTCGGAGAGACTTGCAAGTAGGCTCTACCCCCACTAAATGGGGTAGCGCACATCGATCAGTACCATCCTTGAGCTTCTCCGACTTTCGGAAGGGTTAGGGTTAGGGTTAGGGATGAAAGCACATAGGAGAAAGAGATATTCTTGAATAACTTTTTTTGTGAAGGTCGGAGAGACTTGCAAGTAGGCTCTACCCCCACTAAATGGGGTAGCGCGCATCGATCGGTACCATCCTTGAGCTTCTCCGACTTTCGGAAGGGTTAGGGTTAGGGTTAGGGATGAAAGCACATAGGAGAAAGAGATATTCTTGAATAACTTTTTTTGTGAAGGTCGGAGAGACTTGCAAGTAGGCTCTACCCCCACTAAATGGGGTAGCGCGCATCGATCGGTACCATCCTTGAGCTTCTCCGACTTTCGGAAGGGTTAGGGATGAAAGCACATAGGAGAAAGAGATATTCTTGAATAACTTTTTTTGTGAAGGTCGGAGAGACTTGCAAGTAGGCTCTACCCCCACTAAATGGGGTAGCGCGCATCGATCGGTACCATCCTTGAGCTTCTCCGACTTTTGGAAGGGTTAGGGTTAGGGTTAGGGATGAAAGCACATAGGAGAAAGAGATATTCTTGAATAACTTTTTTTGTGAAGGTCGGAGAGACTTGCAAGTAGGCTCTACCCCCACTAAATGGGGTAGCGCGCATCGATCGATACCATCCTTGAGCTTCTCCGACTTTCGGAAGGGTTAGGGTTAGGGTTAGGGATGAAAGCACATAGGAGAAAGAGATATTCTTGAATAACTTTTTTTGTGAAGGTCGGAGAGACTTGCAAGTAGGCTCTACCCCCACTAAATGGGGTAGCGCGCATCGATCGGTACCATCCTTGAGCTTCTCCGACTTTCGGAAGGGTTAGGGTTAGGGTTAGGGATGAAAGCACATAGGAGAAAGAGATATTCTTGAATAACTTTTTTTGTGAAGGTCGGAGAGACTTGCAAGTAGGCTCTACCCCCACTAAATGGGGTAGCGCGCATCGATCGGTACCATCCTTGAGCTTCTCCGACTTTCGGAAGGGTTAGGGATGAAAGCACATAGGAGAAAGAGATATTCTTGAATAACTTTTTTTGTGAAGGTCGGAGAGACTTGGAAAGTGGTTGCATCTGGACTAATTTGGGTCCTGCGGATCGATTGGTACCATCCCCGAGCTTGTACGACCTTCGGAAGAGGTCGACCGACGAAATTCCCCCAAATCTGAGGAGATATTCTTGAATTACTATTTTTGTGAAGGTCGGAGAGACTTGCAAGTAGGCTCTACCCCCACTAAATGGGGTTGCGCACATCGATCGGTACCATCCTTGAGCTTCTCCGACTTTCGGAAGGGTTAGGGTTAGGGTTAGGGATGAAAGCACATAGGAGAAAGAGATATTCTTGAATAACTTTTTTTGTGAAGGTCAGAGAGACTTGCAAGTAGGCTCTACCCCCACTAAATGGGGTAGCGCGCATCGATCGGTACCATCCTTGAGCTTCTCCGACTTTCGGAAGGGTTAGGGATGAAAGCACATAGGAGAAAGAGATATTCTTGAATAACTTTTTTTGTGAAGGTCGGAGAGACTTGCAAGTAGGCTCTACCCCCACTAAATGGGGTAGCGCGCATCGATCGGTACCATCCTTGAGCTTCTCCGACTTTTGGAAGGGTTAGGGTTAGGGTTAGGGATGAAAGCACATAGGAGAAAGAGATATTCTTGAATAACTTTTTTTGTGAAGGTCGGAGAGACTTGCAAGTAGGCTCTACCCCCACTAAATGGGGTAGCGCGCATCGATCGGTACCATCCTTGAGCTTCTCCGACTTTCGGAAGGGTTAGGGTTAGGGTTAGGGATGAAAGCACATAGGAGAAAGAGATATTCTTGAATAACTTTTTTTGTGAAGGTCGGAGAGACTTGCAAGTAGGCTCTACCCCCACTAAATGGGGTAGCGCGCATCGATCGGTACCATCCTTGAGCTTCTCCGACTTTCGGAAGGGTTAGGGTTAGGGTTAGGGATGAAAGCACATAGGAGAAAGAGATATTCTTGAATAACTTTTTTTGTGAAGGTCGGAGAGACTTGCAAGTAGGCTCTACCCCCACTAAATGGGGTAGCGCGCATCGATCGGTACCATCCTTGAGCTTCTCCGACTTTCGGAAGGGTTAGGGATGAAAGCACATAGGAGAAAGAGATATTCTTGAATAACTTTTTTTGTGAAGGTCGGAGAGACTTGCAAGTAGGCTCTACCCCCACTAAATGGGGTAGCGCGCATCGATCGGTACCATCCTTGAGCTTCTCCGACTTTTGGAAGGGTTAGGGTTAGGGTTAGGGATGAAAGCACATAGGAGAAAGAGATATTCTTGAATAACTTTTTTTGTGAAGGTCGGAGAGACTTGCAAGTAGGCTCTACCCCCACTAAATGGGGTAGCGCGCATCGATCGGTACCATCCTTGAGCTTCTCCGACTTTCGGAAGGGTTAGGGTTAGGGTTAGGGATGAAAGCACATAGGAGAAAGAGATATTCTTGAATAACTTTTTTTGTGAAGGTCGGAGAGACTTGCAAGTAGGCTCTACCCCCACTAAATGGGGTAGCGCGCATCGATCGGTACCATCCTTGAGCTTCTCCGACTTTCGGAAGGGTTAGGGTTAGGGTTAGGGATGAAAGCACATAGGAGAAAGAGATATTCTTGAATAACTTTTTTTGTGAAGGTCGGAGAGACTTGCAAGTAGGCTCTACCCCCACTAAATGGGGTAGCGCGCATCGATCGGTACCATCCTTGAGCTTCTCCGACTTTCGGAAGGGTTAGGGATGAAAGCACATAGGAGAAAGAGATATTCTTGAATAACTTTTTTTGTGAAGGTCGGAGAGACTTGCAAGTAGGCTCTACCCCCACTAAATGGGGTAGCGCGCATCGATCGGTACCATCCTTGAGCTTCTCCGACTTTTGGAAGGGTTAGGGTTAGGGTTAGGGATGAAAGCACATAGGAGAAAGAGATATTCTTGAATAACTTTTTTTGTGAAGGTCGGAGAGACTTGCAAGTAGGCTCTACCCCCACTAAATGGGGTAGCGCGCATCGATCGGTACCATCCTTGAGCTTCTCCGACTTTTGGAAGGGTTAGGGTTAGGGATGAAAGCACATAGGAGAAAGAGATATTCTTGAATAACTTTTTTTGTGAAGGTCGGAGAGACTTGCAAGTAGGCTCTACCCCCACTAAATGGGGTAGCGCGCATCGATCGGTACCATCCTTGAGCTTCTCCGACTTTCGGAAGGGTTAGGGTTAGGGTTAGGGATGAAAGCACATAGGAGAAAGAGATATTCTTGAATAACTTTTTTTGTGAAGGTCGGAGAGACTTGCAAGTAGGCTCTACCCCCACTAAATGGGGTAGCGCGCATCGATCGGTACCATCCTTGAGCTTCTCCGACTTTCGGAAGGGTTAGGGTTAGGGTTAGGGATGAAAGCACATAGGAGAAAGAGATATTCTTGAATAACTTTTTTTGTGAAGGTCGGAGAGACTTGCAAGTAGGCTCTACCCCCACTAAATGGGGTAGCGCGCATCGATCGGTACCATCCTTGAGCTTCTCCGACTTTCGGAAGGGTTAGGGATGAAAGCACATAGGAGAAAGAGATATTCTTGAATAACTTTTTTTGTGAAGGTCGGAGAGACTTGTAAAGTGGTTGCATCTGGACTAATTTGGGTCCTGCAGATCGATTGGTACCATCCCCGAGCTTGTACGACCTTCGGAAGAGGTCGACCGACGAAATTCCCCCAAATCTGAGGAGATATTCTTGAATTACTTTTTTTGTGAAGGTCGGAGAGACTTGCAAGTAGGCTCTACCCCCACTAAATGGGGTTGCGCACATCGATCGGTACCATCCTTGAGCTTCTCCGACTTTCGGAAGGGTTAGGGTTAGGGTTAGGGATGAAAGCACATAGGAGAAAGAGATATTCTTGAATAACTTTTTTTGTGAAGGTCGGAGAGACTTGCAAGTAGGCTCTACCCCCACTAAATGGGGTAGCGCGCATCGATCGGTACCATCCTTGAGCTTCTCCGACTTTCGGAAGGGTTAGGGATGAAAGCACATAGGAGAAAGAGATATTCTTGAATAACTTTTTTTGTGAAGGTCGGAGAGACTTGCAAGTAGGCTCTACCCCCACTAAATGGGGTAGCGCGCATCGATCGGTACCATCCTTGAGCTTCTCCGACTTTTGGAAGGGTTAGGGTTAGGGTTAGGGATGAAAGCACATAGGAGAAAGAGATATTCTTGAATAACTTTTTTTGTGAAGGTCGGAGAGACTTGCAAGTAGGCTCTACCCCCACTAAATGGGGTAGCGCGCATCGATCGGTACCATCCTTGAGCTTCTCCGACTTTCGGAAGGGTTAGGGTTAGGGATGAAAGCACATAGGAGAAAGAGATATTCTTGAATAACTTTTTTTGTGAAGGTCGGAGAGACTTGCAAGTAGGCTCTACCCCCACTAAATGGGGTAGCGCGCATCGATCGGTACCATCCTTGAGCTTCTCCGACTTTCGGAAGGGTTAGGGTTAGGGTTAGGGATGAAAGCACATAGGAGAAAGAGATATTCTTGAATAACTTTTTTCGTGAAGGTCGGAGAGACTTGCAAGTAGGCTCTACCCCCACTAAATGGGGTAGCGCGCATCGATCGGTACCATCCTTGAGCTTCTCCGACTTTCGGAAGGGTTAGGGATGAAAGCACATAGGAGAAAGAGATATTCTTGAATAACTTTTTTTGTGAAGGTCGGAGAGACTTGGAAAGTGGTTGCATCTGGACTAATTTGGGTCCTGCGGATCGATTGGTACCATCCCCGAGCTTGTACGACCTTCGGAAGAGGTCGACCGACGAAATTCCCCCAAATCTGAGGAGATATTCTTGAATTACTTTTTTTGTGAAGGTCGGAGAGACTTGCAAGTAGGCTCTACCCCCACTAAATGGGGTTGCGCACATCGATCGGTACCATCCTTGAGCTTCTCCGACTTTCGGAAGGGTTAGGGTTAGGGTTAGGGATGAAAGCACATAGGAGAAAGAGATATTCTTGAATAACTTTTTTTGTGAAGGTCGGAGAGACTTGCAAGTAGGCTCTACCCCCACTAAATGGGGTAGCGCGCATCGATCGGTACCATCCTTGAGCTTCTCCGACTTTCGGAAGGGTTAGGGTTAGGGTTAGGGATGAAAGCACATAGGAGAAAGAGATATTCTTGAATAACTTTTTTTGTGAAGGTCGGAGAGACTTGCAAGTAGGCTCTACCCCCACTAAATGGGGTAGCGCGCATCGATCGGTACCATCCTTGAGCTTCTCCGACTTTCGGAAAGGTTAGGGTTAGGGTTAGGGATGAAAGCACATAGGAGAAAGAGATATTCTTGAATAACTTTTTTTGTGAAGGTCGGAGAGACTTGCAAGTAGGCTCTACCCCCACTAAATGGGGTAGCGCGCATCGATCGGTACCATCCTTGAGCTTCTCCGACTTTCGGAAGGGTTAGGGTTAGGGTTAGGGATGAAAGCACATAGGAGAAAGAGATATTCTTGAATAACTTTTTTTGTGAAGGTCGGAGAGACTTGGAAAGTGGTTGCATCTGGACTAATTTGGGTCCTGCGAATCGATTGGTACCATCCCCGAGCTTGTACGACCTTCGGAAGAGGTCGACCGACGAAATTCCCCCAAATCTGAGGAGATATTCTTGAATAACTTTTTTTGTGAAGGTCGGAGAGACTTGCAAGTAGGCTCTACCCCCACTAAATGGGGTAGCGCGCATCGATCGGTACCATCCTTGAGCTTCTCCGACTTTCGGAAGGGTTAGGGTTAGGGTTAGGGATGAAAGCACATAGGAGAAAGAGATATTCTTGAATAACTTTTTTTGTGAAGGTCGGAGAGACTTGCAAGTAGGCTCTACCCCCACTAAATGGAGTAGCGCGCATCGATCGGTACCATCCTTGAGCTTCTCCGACTTTCGGAAGGGTTAGGGTTAGGGTTAGGGATGAAAGCACATAGGAGAAAGAGATATTCTTGAATAACTTTTTTTGTGAAGGTCGGAGAGACTTGCAAGTAGGCTCTACCCCCACTAAATGGGGTAGCGCGCATCGATCGGTACCATCCTTGAGCTTCTCCGACTTTTGGAAGGGTTAGGGTTAGGGTTAGGGATGAAAGCACATAGGAGAAAGAGATATTCTTGAATAACTTTTTTTGTGAAGGTCGGAGAGACTTGGAAAGTGGTTGCATCTGGACTAATTTGGGTCCTGCGGATCGATTGGTACCATCCCCGAGCTTGTACGACCTTTGGAAGAGGTCGACCGACGAAATTCCCCCAAATCTGAGGAGATATTCTTGAATAACTTTTTTTGTGAAGGTCGGAGAGACTTGCAAGTAGGCTCTACCCCCACTAAATGGGGTAGCGCGCATCGATCGGTACCATCCTTGAGCTTCTCCGACTTTCGGAAGGGTTAGGGTTAGGGTTAGGGATGAAAGCACATAGGAGAAAGAGATATTCTTGAATAACTTTTTTTGTGAAGGTCGGAGAGACTTGCAAGTAGGCTCTACCCCCACTAAATGGGGTAACGCGCATCGATCGGTACCATCCTTGAGCTTCTCCGACTTTCGGAAGGGTTAGGGTTAGGGTTAGGGATGAAAGCACATAGGAGAAAGAGATATTCTTGAATAACTTTTTTTGTGAAGGTCGGAGAGACTTGGAAAGTGGTTGCATCTGGACTAATTTGGGTCCTGCGGATCGATTGGTACCATCCCCGAGCTTGTACGACCTTCGGAAGAGGTCGACCGACGAAATTCCCCCAAATCTGAGGAGATATTCTTGAATAACTTTTTTTGTGAAGGTCGGAGAGACTTGCAAGTAGGCTCTACCCCCACTAAATGGGGTTGCGCGCATCGATCGGTACCATCCTTGAGCTTCTCCGACTTTCGGAAGGGTTAGGGTTAGGGTTAGGGATGAAAGCACATAGGAGAAAGAGATATTCTTGAATAACTTTTTTTGTGAAGGTCGGAGAGACTTGCAAGTAGGCTCTACCCCCACTAAATGGGGTAGCGCGCATCGATCGGTACCATCCTTGAGCTTCTCCGACTTTCGGAAGAGTTAGGGTTAGGGTTAGGGATGAAAGCACATAGGAGAAAGAGATATTCTTGAATAACTTTTTTTGTGAAGGTCGGAGAGACTTGGAAAGTGGTTGCATCTGGACTAATTTGGGTCCTGCGGATCGATTGGTACCATCCCCGAGCTTGTACGACCTTCGGA